>NC_083618.1:22737102-22789602 GCF_963584025.1 Labrus mixtus | reverse complement strand
GCTTTAAACTGTTGAGCTCCTTCAACGTCCTCTCTGATCTAGAGTCGTGCAAAACTTCATAGGAAACTTCTTTCAGTGGCTGTTTGATCTTCATCTGCAGGTTAGAGCCCTCATCTTTAAACAGTGTGTGTGTGTGTGAAGGGGGTTGTGTGACATGGGGTCAGTGTGTTCATGTGTAAATGTGGTGGAGACTCAGCGGCTGCAGGTCTTCACCTCATGGTTTTGAAATCTTGTTTACACCTCCTCTTTGCTCTCCCATCATCCTTTCTCGAGTGTGAAAACGGTCACCATCAAACTATCGACACACATCATTAGCACGCCGAAGGAAGTGGCCTACTGTCCGTTTCACACGTAGATATCCTCGCGGCTCTGTGTTGGTGTCGTTGGATCGTAGCTGTGAGGTGACGCGGTGTCTGCTTCCCAAATCTTTGACCTTACTCGAGTGTCAAAGCAAAAACACATCAGGTTACAGTAGATATTCCAAATGTTTGTAAACAGCCTGAGAGAAGAACTCAAAGAACATGAGCCACCTGACACCTAACATGAATATCTGCATGGTGATCTGACTTTGAATGGACAGTGCAAAGACTTATTCATTAAAGACACATTAAGATAACATGATACAGAGGGAAGTAGTGAAGAGAACAAATGCCTTTTTTTTTCATTTATTGTCAGCACTTATTTTCTATACAAAACCTGCTGTCTCCACCCCTCCCCCTCCTCTCTAGAGTCGATGCTCACGCAGGTTACCATGTGGTGGACTCTGAAGCTTCAGTGTTTATCCAGCTCTGCATCAGTATGTAAACCTTTCTGTGTTCTAACCTCTCTCCATTTTTCAAAAGCATCTCCAATATTGATCCTAGTTTGAGCACGTTTCTGCTCGTGGAGCTTATTAGAAACATGCAGAGGCTTTTTAGGTCGGGTACAATCACTTCTATCTGAACCAGTTCTCTTGCCCGCTTCCATCACTGCAACACCTGTTGACCTGATAACTGCTCTCATATCTGGCAAACCGAGGGGCGTCCAAAACCGCCTACCGTCTCTGGTTCATACAAATCCAGCGCATTCAGGACCAGAATCTAAAGTTAGAAGGAGGACATACTGACTGCTGCATTGCTGTCAGAGAAGCCAGCACTTCAACATAGCATGTTTCCTTAATGTCTACAGCGTAAGACAACACTGCAGTGGTGAGTAATGCAAACATGCTGAGATAAACATGATAATAAAATGTGTAACAGATGGTTAATTCTACTCTCCTTCAGTGGGCCACACTTCTCCCCATCGTGTGTTTCCCAGTTTGGACACTGGTTGGAGAGAGTCGAGTGTCTAATGGTAAACTACATGTTATTGTTATCTAGATGGTGACATGTCCTTCTAGAGATTAAGCTGAAGAACAAAAAAAAACTCAGTTGTTTGAGTTGAGGTTGCAGCACTCGAGCTGATACCTTTATCTGCTTCTTCACAGAGTGAGTCAGGGTCGCAGAGTTCATGTAAATGAGGGGCGGTCCCGCTCTGGGTGGAAAAAAACAAATGCACAATCTCGAGCCTTGAAAATTCCCCCTGTGACACCTGACTAGATTCCCCTGTGGTTTAAAGAGAGACTGTGTGACAGAGAGAAATAAAACGTTTTAGAGTCATGGACTGAGATTCAGTTTTCATGCTGGCAGAAGTGCTGGTTTGATTCCTAAATAAAAAAAAAATCCTCAGTAATTGGAGGTGGGCAGCTCGACTTTCGGGCTGTGGGTCTCTGACCTTCAACTTTCAGCGGTACCGTATAGGCTGAGAGCTCAACCACCGACTGTCAGCCTGCAGGATTACAAACTCCACATGGTGAAAACAGATGGTACTGAGAGAGAGCTGCACAGAAACTGCACATAGTAGACTTTCCTGAAGGGCAATGTAAATCATCATGGAGGAAGACAGTTTAAACCGTCTTCCCTCTTGGAGACTAATATTTCAGATTTGACAGTTTGTTATAAGATGGATTTGTTCTTTGGAAGTTTGATAGGATGGCATCAGACGAACTTCAAATCTAGAGTCTCTTTTTTCCTCTTCTTTCCTGGTCAGAGCAGACCAATCACTACATGACTGTGCAGGAAAGTTGCTTTAGCAGCTGTGGCTCAGTTGGTCGAGTCGGCCGTCTCTCAACCAGAAGGTCAGGGGTTTGATCCCCAGCTCCTGCAGCAACATGTCAGATGTGTCCTTGAGCAAGAACACTCAACCCCAAGTTGCTCCCGCTGCTTCCTCTGCAGTGTATGAATGTGTTTGAATTTTGTTACTTCTGGACTCTTTACGCAGCAGCCTCTAACATCAGTGTGTGAATGTGTCACCTGCGGTGTGAAAGAGCTTTGAGTATAGAAAAGCGCTCTACAAGCTAAAAGTTCATTTACCAATTGTTGCCTCAAATTCTGACTTTCTGGGAGGGCAGGTGTTTCCAAAGCTTTCCAATCATCCAATAATCACTTTAGCCATGCAGCATGTGTTACCAGACAATCTTCATGTCATGATTTATTTATCTGTTTTAAATGTTGTGTATTGACATAAGAGCAGAGAAGAGACAACACTAATCCTCTTTACCTGTTTGTGTGCAACCAGAGCGGGATTAATGTTCGTGGGAAAACCCTGCTGAGAATAAAAACATGTGACTCACATTCATGAGTCATCTCACCACATTAAAGACAGGTGTTAGAAACAGGGGAGGTTCACTTGTCCCATAATGACTTGTCGTTATATTTGGAACAGTTTCAAATTTTGAATTGACACAAAACATTTGTTGTTTGATCGTCCGTACAAACATGCAGAGACGACAAATAAAAACTCCTCTGGGAAAACATTCAAAGGGTTTTTATACTCTTTTGATAACCTGTTTGCATCCTCTGCTAAAAATAGTCCCGCTCTAATGCACTTCACCTTGTGTCTGGGTAGTGTTTGCTAAAACCTACAGAGACCAGTTAGGTCAGGACTATCTGATAACCTTTAAAGGGTCAAGATCTCTGAAGGTTGAAGATGCAGATTTATCAGAATCAGTTCCTTTTTTTTATCTGGTAGGATAGTCAGCATGAACTAGTTAATCTGATGCTATTTTGTCCCTTCAGGCTCACCGTAGATAGTCAATCTCAGTGTCTCCCAGTGTAGTCTCAGTGATGTAAAAGAAGGACACTGCTGCATCTCTGTATGTCTCATTTCACTTTAACAAACTGTCAGACAGCTCAGCTGACGAGTCCAAAGTAATATCCACCTTATGACATCACACATTGACCTTTGTTACCGTTCCTTTGAGCTGTTTGACCTCAGTTTGTGATCTGTAACAAGTTCCTTTTTCCAAGGTTAAATTGATGTCGTAACCTCCGATGTTTGGTGTGGATTCATGCCGGTCGACATTTTCACAAATGGAACTTGGGAGTTAGTCAGCTGTTGAAGTCCACGTACTCACGCTTGGCTACTGACCAAGCGGCATCCTCTGGTGCCGCTGGTGTCCGATGCTGAAGTGCAAAATCCTGCAGTTCCTCAAGTGTCCACTAGAGGCTGGCTGCAGAAGCACAGGAAGTCACACACACACACATTCTAAAACGCCTGTTTTTACAGCAAAGATTAACATGTTTACAGCCTCGTTCAAAAAAACAAATATATCTGATTAGCTCATGTCTCGATCGACACACACTGTACGGGGGGTGAATTTTTTTATGACTCATCAGTTTTGATTTGATGAAGGATAAGAGTTATTCACAATAAGGCGTGTAGCTGACCTGAATGACAGGCGGCTGCTGTGTAACGGTTTGTCAGGAGGTTTAAAACCTGCCTCAGCTGTCAACTCTCAGCCTGTCGTTAGGTTGACTGAAATTTAGGATGAGACTGCATTTCCAACGTGGCCACCCAAAGCCCCCTGCAGTAACAGACGGGTGACGTCACTCAGGCTTCATCCATTAATGTTCTCAGCGTTCTGCAACGCCGTAATGCACTGTGAACAGACACAGTGGGACACAAATATTACGTCTTTGCGGGCGCACTCTGCTAGTACAAAGGTACAAGGATGGCAGAACCGCAGTCTGTAGACAACTAGAGCTTATTAGAAGATACAGAGTTACACAATGTTTGTTTTGAGTTCTTTAATTTGATATTTCTAAGACATAAAAATAGTGCAAGAAACTGTTTAGGCATATTGTCATTACTGTTAAAGATAGACTTTCCTGTGTGTCGCTGAGCTAACATATCCACATGTTCAAATCCATGTGAGGCTGTTTGGTTTCCAGCAGCTTGTTTGCTCTGCACACAGCCGGCCTCAGCTGTCAAACATTTTCTGTCCTCCTGGAAGCACAAAACTGATCGAAACACACGAGCAGAAAACATACTGAACCAAGAAGGAGTAGAGGGAACTGTCTGTGTGCAGAAAAAACAGGAATGTAGCACTCGTCCAGCAGCTGGTCGGGGATCAGCTCCTGTCTGATTAGCACACGAGCTAATGAGCCCTTAACATCAACAAAAGCTCAGCAGCAGTGCACCCCCCGGCTCGTCATTCATTTCAGTGAGGTCTCTGTATTAGTGAAGCGGGGGTTCCTCAGGGTTTCTCCAGAGAAACAAAGAGAGAAAGAAAATCAGGGAAGGAAAGAGTTACAAAGTGGGATTAGCTGCTGGAAGCATTTCAGCAACTTTCAAATCACATTTTTCTGCAGACTTTCTCTGCAAATGTCCGAACGTTCCTCGACACAGAAGCACAGGCGCGTTAAATCTTCAACAGTTTGGATTATCAGTTAATAATTTGAGCGTCGGATCCCTGCTCGAGACCAGAGCTGTATGATCTGTTGATTAAATGATCAGAAGAAGATAACTCTAATAACTATTTTTACAATCAGTTCATCATTTCAGTCCCTTTTGAAGCAGAGGAGGCATCTCCTTTTGGTATTTTATCTTTTGTCCAAACCCTGCAGTAACACAGCCACACTAATAAAGACCCTCCCCCCCCTCCATAAACTTTACAGGCTGTTATCAGTCACCTACAGTAGCTCCCATGTGTTACCAGGACTCACATGACAGCTTCAATAAAACAATAAAATGTGTCGAGGGGGAAGGGAGTGGGAGGGGTGGACTACAACAGCTTATTGCAGGTTACAGCGAATTTGACAGGTTTCTAAGCTTTCAAGATGAGTTCTTATGCAGACAGTATGCACATTAAAGTACAAAACACAAGCTAAACGACTAATTTTCCAGCTTTCTTTATCTTTTATATTATACACAAGCGATCGTTTTGCATTTGTATTCTTGCAAGGAAGAGAAATCTACCAAGAAAACAGTCAGAAATCAAAGTATCCAGACACAACGATTTGATGAATTAGTTGATTACAGTATTTTGCAAATTATGTATAAAGCTCATAAGAAAACATTGCCGACATGCGTCCAGAAAAGATTTGAAAAAAAAGGAAAGCCGTTACAACTTTAAAGGAACAGAGATCTTTAATGAACCGAGATTCAGAACCAAATTGAGGGTACGTTGTTTTACTGTGAAAGGAATCGGTTTAAGGGACAATCTCAACAGAGCGACCAAAGACTCCAAATCAAACATGATATTTAAAAGACAAATTTAAAGCGGGTTTGTTGAAGAAATGCGATGAAATGTGTTGACAAGGTTTTTTATTCTGTTTGGTTTTGTGATGACACAAAAATTAGTTTGTGATCTGCTTTAAATATAAAATGAGTTGTTACAGAGGAACTACTATAGGGGGCTGTGTTTGCATGCAGCCAATTCATTTTATTTTAAATTGATTTTGAATTATGCGTTTTGTGCATTAATGTCTTGTTAAAGAGGGGCAGATTTACTCTTCTTTCTGCTCCTTTTCATTCAACATTTGAGATTTTATGTTTGTATTTAATTGTACTGTTTGGTCGATGAATTAAATACATTTAGAAGTAACATAATTTAATAAAATAAATACATTTAAACAGGAATTTAGACAGCAACAAAAAAAGGTGCAGAATTTAAAGGTGCTATTTGTTAAGCCCCGCCCACACCAAAAGATTGACAGTATTCAGCTTTCTGCATTCACTCCCGGGTGGGGGTGCGTGTGTCAGGAAACTTTCAGGAGTGCAGAGCATGTTTGAAAGAGGCATCTGTGCAACACCCGTATGTGTAAAATGCTTTGCAGGGAAATGACAGTTGTTCTGTTTTAGACTTAAGGGAAAGAGAGAGAGGCTTTAGAGAAACAGGAAGAGTAATCAGAGACCCCACATCACACACACACACCTCCTCCTCTTTCATTGTAAGACCTCAAGTTCTGACAGGAACTCAAATACAGAACTGAAAGTGGTCTCCCTGTGAGTGTGTGTGTGAGCGTGCGTGTGTGTGCGTGTGTGTGTGTGTGTGTGTGCTGAGGAAGTCAGTAGGCAGGGTGTGTACACACTAACGGATTCTGTTCTTGGGGTCACGTCAGTGTGTGTGTGTGTTAACGGCTCATTGACACTGACGGGCAGCAGCCTCTTCATTCATGCCAATGTGAACTCACGTCAGGGGCCGACGGTTTGACACCATAGAAGAAGAAACCCTGAACGTTGGGCAGGTTCCATGACACTTCATCTGACAACTCGTACAACAACCACGTATACTTCAATGAGCTTCTAACCAGGACTTCACCCTGAAAATGTGCAACCTCATTACTGGTCTAAATACTTGTAGTTACTTGTGATCTGTCCAGACATCTTGGTTCAAATAAATGAGACTCTTAATTATTCAGGATACAAAACAATAGTCCAAACGTTTGGTACCACTTCAGCTGTTTCCAGTTCTGTGCTGGTCTGCAGATCTTCCATCTCAGCACCTTTGGTATGAAGCTTATCCAACCCAGTAGCATGATAGTTTGGGAAAAGGTGACGGGAAATATAATCTCCTTAATCTCCAAACTCGCCCTGGAACAACAAGGCGCCCTCCAGTCAGGAGAGCAAGAATGACGACTCGCAGTCCTCCCAGTAGAGTCCTGAGGGACCAGAAATCCCCCATTTTTTAAAAAAAGCTTAGAAACATCCTGGGATCCTCCTGAGCCAACTCTTTCTGCATGTGCATACAGAGAGCCTGATGCTGTAAATAACAGTATCATCTGCATATAAGTGCAAATTTGTGGCCGATTCTGTTAATCAAAAGTGTGAATAACAGAGGCCCCAAGACTGAGCCTTGTGGCACACCATTCTTTTTACTTCCAGATATCTGGAAGTATTGCCTTCAACCTGGAGCAGCTAACATTGAAAAATAAGGCTCTAAATTAACTAGGCCTGCTGGTTTCCTTGTTTCCAAAAGTCAGAGGGCTTTGTTCACCTCAGCAACATTTATTGGCCTAAAATAAATAATTGAGGAACAGTTACCTGATGTGCAGAACAGACAGGGGATTTAGTTTGCACATGGTTTACTGTTTCAAACAGGGACCCAGAGGCAATAAAGTGCTCACTGAATAAAGTGAGCATTGTGGCTTTGTCAGCATTGTTTGGAGAATCCTTGAACAATGTAAGGGGGAAGCTCCACACCCTTCTTAAATCCAGATAAGTACTTTATAGTCTTCCAGAACAACCTTGGATTGTTAAGATTAGTTAAAGTTTCACTTAGGAAATGCTCAGCCTTTGCTTTTTTACTTTCTGAAACCTGCAGGACATTATTTTGATTATTTTTGGATAAATCTCCATGGATTTTACTGCCACTGTTGATTTTGTCTCCCTACTCCAACTCAATTCTCACCTCTTAAGTTGTTTTCGTCGGACTGTTAATAACCAGCACACAGACAAGCATATCATGTAGCCTACATGGGAGCGTATGTTACTTATTTAGTTGTCTCTGCTAGTACATTTTACATTCAAGTCAGCAAGAGTGCATAATGATGTGGTGGCAAAAAATGTTTACCCTGCAGCCTTCAGGGTTTCTGGCAGAAATGATAAATGGACTTGAGATCGTATGGTTCTTTTCTGGTCCTCTGAATACTCAAAGCCCTTTTTTTTTTACACCCATTCACACACTGATGGTAGAGGCTGCTATGAGACCATCAGGAGTAACTAATCCCATTTATACACATTCATATACCACCAACGAAGCAGAAGGAGCAACTTGGGGTTAAGTGTCTTGCTCAAGGACACATCGGACATTTGACTGCAGGAGATGGGGATTGAACCCTCAACCTTCCAGTTGAGAGATGACGACTCTACCAACTGAACCACAGTTGCCCACAAAGCACCCGAATCAAGATCTTTATCTAATCTCAACCAAACACATTCATTTTGGGGCTAACACCTCCAAACCAAAACACATAGTGGTGCCTAAACCTAACCCCAAATCCTTTATTTGTTACAGTTTAGATAAAGAGCTTACATCCAAACAGTGTTGGGCAGTAACACATTACAGTAATAATATTACTTTTATTAGTAACGAGTAGTGTAACGAATTACTAATGAAATTCCAGTAATAATATTACAGTTACTCATGCAAAAAATACCTCTTTACTACCTTAAAGTGCAACAATCCGCAGATTAATTTCATCGCGCACGTCAGTCAAGCAGGAAGGTAGCGAGCATCGTGGTTGCCAGGTATGCAGTTTTCCTGCGGAACTGGGCTTCATTTTAGGTGCTGCCGAAGGTAGTTTTCTTTTGGCCATTGGGCTTATTTTGTCAATTGTTGTCATACATACCTGGCAACCTTGGCTAGCATGGAAGATGGAAGCGCTCATGTTTACATTCAGCGGCTGGAAATATTCCCATTACTTTAGTTTTCTCGAGAGGAAAGATGACAAGAACATTGTTGTCAGATGTAGATTGTGTCCCAGTACTAGGTCTCTTTCTACTTCAAAAAACACGACCTCAAACCTCCTTAAGCACTTACAACAACAGCACAACAACGTGAAGCTCGTGCAAATAAACCCCACCAACGGCCACGAAGGATAGTTGTAGCCTTACAATACCTACAAAAAAACCAAGACTGGATTTTAATGGTGGACAGCTACAAGTGAAAAAGAACTAATGAAATGTGTGGCTTAATATGAAAAGTAATATAACGAGTAGTGTAACATATTACCGTTGGCAGGGAGGAATAAGTAAAGTAATTATATTACTTTTAAAAAGAGTAACGTGTAATGAGTAATATATTTATTTTGTTCAGTAACAAGCCCAACACTGCATCCAGAAACCTCTAAAGGCAGAAAGTTCAGCCATGTTGTTTCTTGTTTTACTTAAAGTAATTCCAGTGGCAGTGGACTTACACTTCTTTGTTTTTGGGAGTAAGTAAATCATTGTTTGACTCATCCATTGCTTTCTGAAGTGGACTTTCTGGCTCCGCTTGTATAATGTTAAAAAACCTGCAGTATGCAGTGTTGTGATAATTCTGCTTTTTGGAGTGTAATAGTACTTGGCGTTATCCCCGAGTTTATAACACCCCCATGAGACTGATTTAATCTTTATCCTCTAAAGCTGCATCCTGCAGGAACAAGTCTGCACCAGCTAAAACAGTCGTGTTGTTTAGCTGGAGGGTTTTTTTTTAACGTCAGTCTGAATGTCCTTCAAATGTGGAGAAATTCCTACAAATCACTCCCCCGCCCTCATCTTTAAAGTGTGTGTATTGAACCCCAACTCACCCACCCAGCTTATCACTTGACTCCACTTGAAGATAAAGAGACATTTGTTGAATATCAAACAACCCGACACTCAACCACACTAACACCTCCTCCCCCTCCTCCTCCCCCTCTTCACCTTCGATATTTTCCAGCAGAGGTTTAATTCTACTGCAGGACAAGGTTTTAAGAGCTTCTAATATCAGAGCACCTTGGTGTGCGTTCATCTCTTACATCTTAAACAGACTTACTCCTCAGCCTTTCTTCAAACACATACAGAGACTACGGGGCTGCAGCAGAGCAGCTTCTCAGGTTTCATTTTACAGAACATCTTCTGCTCAAACTGCTTTTTCTGTGAAATCAAATCCTCACTGCGAACTTCACCACTTTTAAAAGAGCCAATAAATCCTGGTTAGTTCAGCCACAGACTTCACAAAGTCATATTTATTTTTTTGTCGCCATGTCTTAGCCAAGGTTTGTGTCTCATTGTATCTCGCTGTTCCCAGTCTACTCTTTCATTTTCCTTTTTAACTGTTTTAATCTTTTATTTACACTAAAGCGCTTCTAAGAACGAGTGTTGCAAGTTAGCATCCGCTATAAACACTGAAGCCGTTTTTTTACATCTACTGTAGATAGTTTCAGGAATGTAGAGGAGTGTTCTGACCTGGCTGTTCACATATGCTCCTCAAAGCGGGGGCCTGCTGCGTTCTCACATCAGCTCGGACTTGCTGTGGAAAAAATACTAAGGGTCTGACAGGAGAAACTCCGGTATAGCTTCTCGTGGAAATATAATGAGTTTTCTGCAAGTTAAAGCCCTATAAGATACTTGTGTTGGATGGCTGTTTTCAGGTAATCTATGTGTATTGTATCTGTACCTGTCAAATAAACCATAATTAAATAAATAAATAAACACTTTTCATAGCTTTTTAATGCCGTTTACTGAAACCGTCAGATCTTTTGTGGGAGCATGTGGGCATCCCTGACAGCAAGACGTATTGAGGACAGATGGACAGAGATAACTTTTCCTTTTAAAAACACGTCTGTTCTTTGAGTTGGGCTTCCTGGATCTTTCTCTTGATTCATCTTTACACTTGCAATAATAAAAATATTATTTTTTTCTTCGCTTTACAGAAAAGATTCTTCAGGCTAATTAAAGTTTCTAAATAATTGGGCTGTGAGGTTGTTGTTTTTTTTATTATTTTTATAATCTGCAGTGAAGGACATTTCCCAAGTTTTCAGTGAACATGATGGTTATATAATCTTAAAGGTAAACTCATGACACTCTCTGACTTTTAAACAAACACTTATTGACAGCGTTTCCGTTCTAGACCTTCATAAAACCTGATGAAAGTCTAGCACCAAAATGTTCAGAGAGTGTCATGAGTTTACCTTTAAGTTCTCTGAAGGTTTTTTTCTGTTTTGAATATTTTAAGTAAAAGTTATGAGTAAGATTCTGGAAGTTCAAGTTTATGTTCTCACCTGTGAAGTTGGACTTTATGCGTAAGGTTGTTTTTCTGCGGCAGATGTTTAATTACCAAAAGCAAGTAGTGTTGAACTCATCTAATGTGCAGCAAGTTGACATTTTAATTTGTTTGAAAGCTTGAACAACATTTTAATCAGCTAATACTTGCTTAGCTAGCTAGCTTCATTGCTACATTATGCTAGTTGGCATACTGTGTGTGTTGTCCCTGTTCCTGATGTCGCAGTCAATTATATTGTATTATATTGTTTCCAAGATGTTTTGCTGCCCTGAAACTTCATCCAAGCATCCTAACTGCTTAGGATGAGAGTTATTTCATCTAACGCATGCACAGAACGCACATGGTGGTTGGCCGTCGGCTGTAGTCTTTGCGGTGTGTTCGAGTGCAACTTTTTGGCCAAGTCATGAGGCGATGCCACAAGCAGCTTTCATCTCCACTAGTTTTTTGCCGTCTGCTTGGTGTGTCGGGGCCTTAAGACTTCGGGGGGTCAAAACTCGAAATCTGTTATATGGATGCTACAAGAACTTCAGTTAGCTGCCTATAGATTTGTAACGTTAGCTCGTGTTAGCGTCTTGTTAAAAGTCTCCCGGTGTTAGCATGCTGCCAACTGTCCAAACGCACCAAATGGCTCCAATTCACCTTCTGGAAGCAGCAGTAACGTCTTCAACAGTCGGAGAGCTGAAGGATGAAGCACAGCTGCAAAACACACACACACACACACACACACACACACACACACAAGTAACGGAGCACTTACACATTTAAACACTCATATTGACATCTGATCTTATAGCTGAATATCCACACTTGAAGAATGTGCGCACACACTTTTCACAGCTGCAGAGGAGATGGCAACTGTGTGATGAACACACTCACGTGCACAACGGAACCAGATAGCAACACACACACTGACACACTCACTGACACACACTGACACACTCACTGACACACACTGACACACTTCTGAACAGATGAGTAGGACTCCGTTTTTTTTAAACTTAAAAACCCCTGGATTGTCGAAGCATATGTCAATAGATAGATAGATAGATAGATAGATGTATAGATAAATATATATATTTATAGATATATATATATATATAGAGAGAGAGATGTGCACTCTGACAGGCTGTGATTTGTGTGACCAAAAGCGGAGGACAGGTGATGCAAACGTTCAGGTTAAGCTGCTGTGTGACAGGGTGTTTGCACACAGCATGACAACAGGTGTGAGTGTGTGTGTCGGGTCAATCATCACACACACACACACACACACACACACACACACACACACACACAGTGGGATCCTTCAGTCGGACAGCGAGACGAATGAAGGCGACAGATGCACACATAACTTTTACTTACAAAACAGTGAGTGTGGACTTAAGGAGAGACGTGTGTGTAATGTGCGTTTGTGTGTGTGTGAGAGAGAGAGAGAGAGAGAGTAAAAGCTGATCGGAGTTGGAGGAGGGTGAGAAAAGAGGAGTCGGAGAAGAAGCATAGTTAAGGGGGAAAAAAAGATTTATTTCTTCCGTTTGGACGCTAATCTTTAGGAAGAAGTTATTTAAGAAAGCCAAACCGTCAGTGATGACTGCTGACTGGTCTTCTATTCCTTCAGGATCTTTTTGCACAAAGTCCAGCTGCTTGATGCTCTTAACTGCCTGCCTGTAGTCTTGTAGTCAAGACCACAGTAACCGAGACCAAGACATACACGAGACCAGAGTGCTCCGAGACCAAGACCAAGACATTTAGGGATCAAGACCGAATCGAGACCAAGACCATAAATATCAATAAAAAATCCTCATCTTGTGTGCAGCGGGCGTGTCACTCACTTAGACCGTAACACCAGGAAGGTTGCAGGTCGAGTAGGCCTTTCTTTCACTTGTGTTTATAATATGAAAGAGAAAGACAGACAGCACTGTCTTAATTGTACAAATACGTTGACGACATTTCACACTGTAGATGTTTTTGTGCACTTGAGGCTGCAGGAATTTTTTGTTAATTGAACTCAAGAATTGACCCGATATTTGGTGTCCAGGAGTTACATTTTTTGTTAGTGTGGTACTGAAAGAGAAAATGTTCATCATTTGATTTTTACTAGTATCATATCACGGTTTCAAATTCTGCTGGTCCAGACACATCTGGACAAAAACAATGCAGTAGTTTAGTCCTTGTCCGTTTTCTTTTACATACATTTTATATTTCGGGCCCTTCCTCCTGCTCATAAACAAAATGAAGTCTGCAGGAGCGAGGAGGCAAAATAGCTCATACTGCAAACATTGATGGACGACAAGAAACTAATTTGGACATCTTTTCCTCCTGTAATTGAAAATCTATTTGAGTTTGTCCCGTCATGAAGTGAGTCTTAGGGTGCGGTCACACTGGCCATCCGTACCATGCCCAAGCACGCTTCAACGCTCAGGCACGGTATACTTCCTTGGCTTTGGCACACTTCGGAGAGGTGTGCTTCGGCACGGTACACTTCATGCACGAGCACAAGCACGCGGGTACACGACGCTAACAGCCTTCATTAAGGAGAAATCCAGAGTTTCATGGCTGTATCTGACTAACATGACACAATATAAGACACAAAGTAGCTGTCATGTTCTGTCACTTGGCCGCGCGTCTATTTTATTATTTTATTTATTTATTGCTGTGTCTGATTAAAATGGCTTGAAAATAGCCGCAAAGTCAGTAAAGTACCTGTCATGCTCTCTGTGTTGTTCTCCAATGTGCAGCCTCGGACTCGCCTGCGGACTCGGTTGCGCGTCTATTTTATTTTTTAATTTATTTATTGCTGTGTCTGATTAAAATGGCTTAAAATAAGCTGTAAAGTCAGTAAAGTAACTGTCATGCTCTGTGTTTTTCTCTGATGTGCAGACGCAGACTCGACTGCGCGTCTCTTTTTCTCTCTCTCTCTCTCTCTCGTCCGCCTGTTTGTAAACTGAGCACGCTTCATAATAACATAAAGCGTGCATGTGTTGTATTACGACGTTATGAGGTAATCGTGCTTTTAGGCACGGTTAGTCCTGGCCAGTGTGACCACGGGCCTGCACTAGGCGCAGCGGGGGGCCAATCGTGCTTGAGTGCGGCATGGTACAGATGGCCAGTGTGACCGTGCTCTTATTCGACTTTCGACTCTAACCACTAAATCTGTGGTCAAGCACAGAATCCAGTGTCTCCATCCTGAGCCACTTCACTGTAGGGCTTAAGCCGGCCTCAGGGGGTCGGGGGTGGAGAGTTGGGAGATTTGGGGGTGAAGGGGTGAGGAGATAGGAGGTGGGGGGGTCACCAGCTAATGATCTTAAATCCCTGACAGGTCGAAGGTCTTTTGAGGATCCACTTCCAGGACACAATAGAGTCTGTGCCTCCTCCGGACTGGAACGGCCATTCAGATACAGAGCTCTGACCCCTGAACTCCCCCCCCCCCCCCCCGTGAAGACGCATTGACCGACTCTGACTCTTTAATACATTACTGTTGGCACCGTGGATGCTGGTGTCATGTTGAAATGCTGGACGTTTTTCAGAAGCGGGGTTTAAAAACATGAAAAGAGCGAGCCAGAGTTCAGACTTAGACACGGCACTTTGCAGCAGAGTTCACTAGATTTACAAAATAATCAGTCAACAGTCCCTTTTCTCCAAAAGCATTTGAAACTTCAGCTGGTCATTAAATCCCTCTTAAGCTCAACGGGTTCTTCCCACTCCCTGCTAAAGACGGCTAAGTGCTTTTTGAGAGGCTCTAAACCCATGTTAGGAATTCAAATTAAAGTTTCACCTCTCATTGGTTTTCTTAACTTTTTAATCATTACTTTCATTTTAACCTCAGATTTACAATAACAAGATGATCATTTTTTAAAATTTATTACGACTAAAACTGAACTGAACTAAAATGCAAGTTAGCACATTAGTACGACTGAAATTGTAATATTGATAAGGATAAAGTTTATTTAAAACACTTTTCAAAACCAAACCGTTACAAAGTGCGAGTACAGGAGAAGTCCTGCTGACATTATCTAGATCTTTTCAGGATTTCATGTGTGAAAACAGTCCAATTAAAATCGATTGGCGGCTGCATTCAAGCTAAGGTTTCTTACATCACGTTTCTCTGGGTTAGCTTTAATGCTATATAACACTGCTTTACGCAGCTACTAATGTTTAGCTGGCGGATGTTTTTTGTTTTTTTTGCCTATTGTGCCTTTATTGGAGAGATAGGAGAGTGGATAGAGTCGGAAATCAGGGAGAGAGAGTTGGGAATGACAATGAGGGAAAGGAGCCACAGGTCAGACTCAAACCCGGGCTGCCCGCTTGAGGGACTACAGGGTGCCACATCCACCAGCGCCCCAGTTGTCTGTGTGGTTAATCTGATTTTTGGTGTTGTATTCTTGGTTTTCTTGCTTTCTCTCTTTCCCTCATATCTCTCTCTCTCTCATACTCTTACTCACACTAGGCAATCTGTACCGCGCCAAAGCACACTTCACCCTTAAAGTCCAGTTCGTTTGAGTCACCGCTACATACACTTCCTCGGCCCTGGCACGCTTTGAAGAGGTGTGCTCCGGCACGGTACAGTTCATGCAGGAGCACAACCACGGGGGAACACAATGTGGTCAGGAAATAGCCTATAATAAATCCCTGCCTCCATTATTGCGAAAACCCAGAAGGTGTTGGCGTCATCCGACTAAAATAATCCACAAAGTCAGTAAAGTAGCTGTCATGTTCTCTGTGTTCTTCTCAATGTGTGGACACGGCCTCGACTGCACGTCCCTTTCGTTTTTTGGAAAATTGATTTTCAAGTCGGTCTGTCTGAGCATGCTTCATGATGACGTAAAGCCATGCATGTGTTGTATCACGTGCTCAGGCCCGGTTAGTCCTGGAGCAGTGTGAGTGCAGACCAGGGGGCAATCATGCTTAAAGTAAGCACAATTTGGGGCACATGGGCCTATAGTGCGAGTGTGCACTTAGTGATCGTATGTGTGTGTGGGAACCTAGAAGATAAAGGTGTCTAATATGAACTGGAATGGTTCTTGTTCATACTTTGATATTTAACCCTGACGGTGCCGCTGCATGTTACTGTAGCAAAAAAAGTCTGTTGACCGCTCGTCACTGACCTCTGATTGTGAGTTTGAGTTTGTGTTTTTCAGGGAAGAACAACACTTGTGCTCTGACGGCTGCAGTGTTGATAAAAACTCTGTTCTGCAAATGTTGTGTATTTGTGAAAAAAACTCGACATCACACTGAAAGAATTACAGGGAAAATGTAGAGGAGTGAGGAGGGCAGTGTCTGTGTGTTCTGCTCTTTGTTTACGGCCTTTAAATTATAGAGGAGGACTGTGTTTTACAGAAGAGAACGGTCAGATGAGTGTGAAGCCCATGTACTCATCATTTGAGTAAATGGGCTTCATTAAGTTTAAATTACGCCTCAGCTGTCGGTGATGTTCCTGCGGAGAGTTTCCTGCAGTGTTTTTGTGACCTCTGGTTCCTGAGCGGGGAGGTTTCCTGTGGTGATTTGTGCCCTACAGTAATCTGTAAAGTTTTTAGGACAGAGCAGTCAGTGAGGCAATTTGCAGGATGAAAGAGGGCCTAAATTTTCCAGAGGGATCCAGGGAGCGGAGCAGCATGGGATCGTGGGAGGGAGGAAAGGGGGGGATGGGTAAGCAGCTACGGACCACACGCACCTGAGAGTTTAATCATGGTACCAAGAAGTCAATTCAAAGGACTTTTAGCACCATTTCACAAAACAGTGCCAAAATGCATACTACACCACTGTTTATGTACACAAGCATTGCAGTGTATTGGAGTGGCGGCGGGGGGGGGGGCTAGCTCAGTCTGCAGGGACTTTGGTGAAGATCACCGGCTCAAGTCCCAGTGCAGACCAAGTCTAGAAATTGGTCTGGTAGCTGAAGAAGTGCCGGCTCTCTTCCTGAGCACTTCCCTTGAGCAAGGCACCGGACCCCCCAAACTGGTCGGGTGCTCTGTCATGTGCAGCCCCCCCCCCCCCCTCACTCTGACATCTCTCCATTACTTCATGTTCATAGGATCCTGTTTGTGCATGTGTGTGTGTGTTTCAGCCTCTGTGTGTGTAGCATGTCTCAATATCACAGTGTAAAAGCAATTTCCCCTCACGGGATTAATAAAGGATATCTTCTTCGTCGTAAAAAGGAAACCATTCAAAGTTCAGCTCCCTGATACAGAATGGATACTTGCAGAAAATGAAACAGTAAAACAGAAAGGAACCTTTCATTGACAATAGTGAATGCTCGATTTAAAAGGCAGGGTTGGTAATTTTCTAAAACTAGCATGATTTTGAAAGTCTCTCAGTACTCGGTCTGCACCCCCTCCCCTCTGTCCTCCCTCTAAAGCCACGCCCCCTCACTTACATGCACGAGCTCCATTGCTCCAGAAGTGGAGCTCATCTGTTGCATTAGGTAGAAACTACGTCGTCTCATGTCTGATTCAGCGGTAAGTAAACAATAAACGTTATCATAATACATACAAAAAGGGACTATTTTACTACTCACAACGGCCAACGACAAACTCACAGTATAAACTCTGTCATCGGTGACACGCTTTGAGTGTGGGCTAGTGCACGCAAGAGGTAGAGAGCGGGCAAGGAGGCAGGGAGGCATCTGATTGGTTCATCAGATTGGTACCTCGTGGCAGACATTGGTCGAAGTTTTTACAGACGTACAACTGATACAGATGACAGATTTTCTTTGTTCCTTTTTCAGAGCACATGAGTTATTAATTTCTGTCTGGACCTAAAGACAATTTCAACCAAAATCTTTAAAAAGTGGATCTGGAGGAACATGACCAACCCTGCCTTTAACTGGTACAGTGTGAGCTCTCAGGTCGAGCTCAACAACTTTGTGACCATAAATCAGGAGCTTTGGTTGTGCATCGTAAAACGATTCCCTCATACGGTGTGTGACGACCCCTTCCAGGACGACATGTACGCAATCATACAGTGTGGGCCCGGAATCAGACACTGAATTACATGTGTGTTAAAATACTGGAAAAACTTTCAGCTACAGAACAAGCGACGTCACATTTAAAAAAACAAGAAAAACCTGACAGACAGATCATTTTTTGAGAATGCTTATGGGCCCCACACACACACACACACACACACACACACACACACACACACACACATGCCAGTCTGACCACACAAGCTTGCGAGTGTTTTCAACAGAAAAACTCCAACATGTGCTACTACTTCTTTTTCCAAGAAGCG
Source organism: Labrus mixtus (assembly GCF_963584025.1). Lineage (NCBI taxonomy): Eukaryota > Metazoa > Chordata > Actinopteri > Labriformes > Labridae > Labrus > Labrus mixtus. The sequence continues at coordinate 22,771,331 of NC_083618.1, read as the reverse complement.
GCCATATTTTCCTGGTATGCATTCCGCTACTTGAACCCCCCGCCACTCATAACCACGCTGCAGCGCGGCTTTTCCAATCTGTTTTTTTCAAGGGAAGGTATAGAAAGAGGGGGGCACCTCGAAACATGTTCTTTATAATCTGCAGGGGCCCAAACTGTTGGCAGGAACTCCCTCTCTGTTCTGTATTGTTGGCCGTGTTTTGAGGTCGGACCTTGAAAGCGTCCTGACTGGTAATCAGCAGTTTTTAAGATGATCAAACGGGCTCCTTTATGATGGAGGACAAAGAGGCTGACAGGAGAGGTGGGAGGGGGCAGAGCAAGAAAAGATGACAATAGATTTCCTCTTTCTTTCCCTCCTCACGTGTTCTTTCTTTCCCTTTTCCCACTTTCACTATTCAACTTTTCTTTTCTTCTTTTCCAAACACATCCACAAAAATGTTCTGCCGCTTTGTCACATCACTTGAGTTTCAGTGAGCACACGGACGGGTGGAATCCACCGGAACGTCCTTTAGGATGACACGATGATACCTACTTAACTGTATCTAAATCTTTTAACCTACACTGTTTCTTCACCTCACCTTCTACCGCTTTCTTAAGACTTTTTAATATTGTGCTCGTGTGTACATGAACTTAAACATTAGTCTAGTTTGTGTACATGGTGAATGCATTCTGCAGAAGTTGTGTATTTCTTTTATGCACATACATTGCATTATTTTGTGAAATGTTTGAAATGCTTTTAGTTCCGATGTGAAGCACTTTGAGTCGCGAGGTGTCTGAAAGGCCTTCCCTGATGATATTGAAGATAATAACAATTATTATAGTAATAATAAAGATGATTGGGGAATCGACCAAAACATTGCAGTGCTGTTCAGAAAACAAACTCGTTTAATTTTTGTATGCAGCTCAACATCATGAAAGATTTGATTGTTGTGCAAAAACATCAAATACAGTCTTCTGCAGGAGTACTCCAGGCCTGTAGGGGGCGCTCAGTGGATGAATTATTGAAAAGAGAGAGTGAGGGAGACGGAGGAGGTGATGTTGTTGGTCAGCTGGAAAATCAGTATCGTTAAATTCACACCAACAAGGAGATTTAAAGCGAGTCTGGCCTGGACTCTGACACTGCCGGCGAGAGGGCTGAGTGGGCGGTTTTCAGCATTTTTCTGTGGTTGCATTTGTTTTGGACTTTTGAGTGTGTTTCTGAATTTTTTGCACGTTTTTCCTGAATGTTAATTGTTTCGATCGTTTGCCCTTGTTACCCACAGCACCAAACAGCGATTGAGAGGATTTTAAAATATTTTTTTTTGTATTGTGTCTATTTTGGCAAACCCCGGGGGATAAAGGTGGTACGTCTTTCCACTTTGCTGATCTTCTCCTTCACATGTGTCGGTTGTTGTTTTCTTTTTAACAACATTTCGTTTGACGTTCATACCGAAACCAAGGCTGTTAGGGCAGATTCAGTGCCGGCAGTTACTTTGGAAAAACATTTGGGGGCAAACAATCAGAGTTATTGAGCTATCATCTTTAACAGTATAATGATAAATGTGATGAAGTGCTGCTATTTGACAACCTCGAATGACAGAGTGTATTTTATTCAACATGATATCCATCGATTCGAGAGGGTCAACCGCAACCTGTTAAAAGCATGTGAACAGTCTGCAGGTCTGTCTGTGTAGCTTCTCAGTCATCCAGTTCAGGGTAAATTCCAGGTTTGATCCAAAGGCAACTGTACTGGTTGAAGATCTTGAAGAGGTTTCACCGCCACCGAAAGGCTTCTTCACTTCTGAGTCAGTACGTTTACATGCAGGTGGTTTAAAGCCTTTAGACTTCTTCTTTTTCAGGGCTTCAAAAACAAGTTTCACCTCTAAGTTCTCACTCGCTTTGTTCACTTTTTAGTCATTACTATGAAACCTCAGATTTTCACTCACAATAACATGTTAAAAAAAGACAATTTATTGTGTCAGTCCGACTGAAACTGGACTTTTAAAATGCGTGTAAACATGTTAGGAATACACTCTCTCTCCTCCCAACATGTCCTTCAGCTGCCCTGTCCAATAAAACAAAAAAATCACCCAAAAACATCTGACAACAACAACATGTTAGTCAGACTGACAGGGTACTATATTGAGCTTCACGAAGTCGGACTAACACACCGAGAAAATGCAGTTGGAAATTGATTAACTCTTTCTTTCATACATCTCAATCTGACCCAAACTGGACGAGGATCTCTGAGCGTCAGACCCTCATGAGTGCATAGCATAACAGAAATCATGTTGTCGTCTTCCTTTGGATATCACCGCAAGCTAGAGGGAGAGCGTGCATTACATTTGGAACCAAAAAGTATTTTTGTTCCTATTTTAGTTTCTTTATTTTTAGGACAGCTGCAGTGTAGAGTGTGTGTCTCATTTCTATAAAAATATCATGCAAATAAAACTCAGGCCTCCCATCTGCAGTGTCGTCATGACGAGATAGAAATAAACACAACATACAGTTTTGTTTCAGTAAGATATCAAACACTAGCAGAACACGGGGAAGGCGGGTTCATAAATCAGGTTTATAGATCCTGATGTTGTTAGAGGGTAAACGTCCTGTTCAAGTAAACAGTCAGTGAAGCAGTCAGTAAAACAGGCCTCCGTCCGACCACCTGTTAAACTCTGAGTATCCACAGGACACAAACTCTTCCAAGAAAACACACACACACACACACACATGCACACACACACACACACACACACACGCACACACACGCACTGTACAGAGTGTTTGCGCCTGAATTTAAAGCGTGTGTGTGTGTGTGTGTGTGTGTGCATGTGAGGAGAGCAGGGGGCCAGCTTAAGGGTTTCCCTCCCAGCCAACAAAGATGAAGAGAACCACTTTCTGTTAGTGTCAGCCAATCACTGCTGAGGAAGCTTTGCTGTCGACCAATGAGGAGGGAGAGGAGGTCCACGTGGAGGAGAGGAGATCCCAAAACACAGAAAAAACAGGAGATACTGGGAACTGAAGAAAGAAAGAAAAGGAGGGAGGAGATGAAGCAAAGAGTACAAACACACATAAGGAAAGAAGGAAAAACCGAGAAGGATAAAAATACTGAAGGAACAAAAATAGAGAGAGAGTAAGAAAGTTAAGAAAACATAATCAAAAAGTGTAAAATATAAAGACTACAGACGGGGACCACAAGGTTACAATCATTCAAGGAACTACATTTTAACTTGTTTTGACTGAGAACTTTACAAATCGTTTAATGTACAGAAGAGGATTGAGGCCAGGCATGAGCAATCGATCATGAGAGGAGGAACATTTTTATTTTATACACATCGAGAAAATGACTGACCCTACATTTGAAACTCGTCATCCATCACCCTGAGTGACGCCGGGACTTATCTCTGGGGTTTTCTTGGGGGGGGGGGGGTAATGATATTGGGAAGGGGGTAACTAACTTAAAAGGGCTTGAGGAAAAAAAAAAAAAAAACCCATAGAGCCGACCCTTAATCTCTCGTCAGGCTCTCTGCAGATGAAAACTGTGGAAGTGAGTTTCCTCCTCCTGTCAGCGTCGGGGGTCATCTCAACGTGTGTCTCTCAGAGTGCTGCAGAACTCGTTCACAGTTTGCTGTCAGAACATTTGTCTCTGCTGCAGCTGTTAGATGAAGGAGGCCTCGACACACACACACACACACACACACACACACGTGTTTGGTTTTTACAAACAAACACACACACACAACAAACCAGCCACAGCAGGAGGGGACTTCCTGTACAGTGTGAATATTAACAGCTGAGAGTCGTCCTCATTCATCTCAACACACACTGTCAAACAAACGTGTGTGAGTAACATGGAAGCCTCCTATTTGATGGATCAGTGTGAGTCAAAGGTCAGAGGCGTTGAACCTCTCGTTTCCTTTTCTTTGCATTTGCTCAAAAGCATCTTAAGATGTTCTGGACTTTGTCAGACGCATTAATCACCAGGCTTCAGTTAAAGCCGTTTTTCACATCTGCACTCCTGAAAATATCTAGAAAATGTCAGGAGGACTGCGCCGGGTATTCTGCTGTACTTTCCTCATGTTTTCCACTCTTGTAGCTGTGATTGTAGTCCAGCTTGTGGAGGTCTTCCATCATGTGGTTAAGCACTGAACTAAGATTTCTTGAGATGTGTGAGAAGTTTAATGCCCTCATTTCATGTACTGCACGTTATTGTATCTTTTATGTAAAAATACTTCTAGACGTCACTTCTTCCTCCTCACAGCTGACACGGAGCAAACTTAAACTGCAAATCTTTTAATTTCACCGGGGTGGCCAATCAGAATGCTCGAGTGGATCTGCCCCCCCTTTGGTCTTGAGAATTTCCCAACAAGCACTGAGCTGAGAAACTTTCATTCTGTTGAATGATTACTCGGAAAGCAACTACACACTAAAACACACACACACGCACCCACACACACACACACACACACACACACACACACACACACACGCACCCACACGCACACACACACACACACACGCGCACACACACACGCACACACACACACGCACCCACACGCACACACACACACAAGCACTTTGGCCACTCAAACAAACAAAAAAAAGTTTATTTTTCTTCTCACCGTCCGACCTTTAACCCCTAACAGTCCTGTTGCAGGGTGTCAAACCCGCGGCTCTCAGTCCCAAATGGGTCACTGGTCTGTTACTGCAAGGTCCGTACACACAACAGCGACACACACACCTCCTGAAACACACACACACACACACACACACACACACACACACACACACACACACACACACACACACAAGGCTGCAGAAAAAACAGGTCAACAGAACAAGTCTTCATGCATATCAGTGGGCTGCTGACCTTAAAACACTTTACATTTACTTCTCTGTTCTGCCTCTTTGTAATGCTCGTCTCTCAGGCCTCTTCAGAAAACATGTGAAGCATCATAAAGGGGGATTCCACCCGTTCTGCATAACAAAGTTAGTTGACTTGTCAAGGGTAGCCAAGACAGTCTGATTCTGGAGGAGGTTTGTCAAAGTCTGAGGAAATGACTCACATGACGTCGCTTCAGTTTCTTGATTTGAGCCTGGAAACTAAAAAAAGGTTTAAACAGAAAACCTGCATTTCAAAACTGAAGTGCATGGGCGTTTATCAAGCAGTCATGTGCACTTCAGAAGAAGGAATCAAGGTGCATTATGAGAAACTAAGGCTGTGGCTGAACCTCTGAACCCACTGACTTTCATACTACTCATATATTGACTGTATAGGAGAAATACCCAGATGTTTACTAGAAGTATGAAAGGAGCACGCTGGTCAGACAAAACCGGCCCACAATGCACTGCGGCTCTCAGACTGTCCAATCGCAGAACTTAAAAGCCAGGCAAATATTATTAAAATAACTACGTAGCTGTATTAGTAATAAATGTTGGCAAATTGTTGCTGAATTATATTTACATTTACAGAGCACGGACCAGGAATACATAGCGTGACCCATATTTTAATATGTTGCTAACGGCATGCTAACGGTTAATAAGAAGGATTTATATATAAGATATTGTTTTGGCCATTTTGCCTTTATTGAATAGGACAGCTGAAACGTTGGGAGGAGAGAGAGGGGGATGACATGCAACAAAGGGCTGAGGTCGGATTCGAACCCACGGCAGCTGCAATGAGGACTTTAGCCGGCGCCCCTACAGTATACATGAAGCTCGAGCATATGTTCAGTCAGGAAGACGATAATTGCCTTCACGATCAAGTCTTTCTCATTCATCCCTTTTTGCACGCTCACTCATGTTTCCGCTGTCATTTTTTCGAGCTGGAGCTAGAGTCCGAGCACCAAAGTCCTTCTGTCAAGACACATCTCCATGTTGTAATAAATAATGTTCTTAATTCACTTGTCTCTCCTGATTGAAATATTTGGCGTATGGAGTAGGCAGTATGTTCAGTATGTGGTTTCAGACAGCCTAAGACTCAGTTTTGTTGAACTGTATTTACCAGAGTTTTAAGTTTCCTGATACGGCAGAGAAACCTCAACAAACTAACAATGTAATGCCCGACTGATCTAACTTTCTGTTACATGTTGCACCATTGTTACTTTGATTTTGTAGATGTCCTTGTGCTTTGATACTAATATGAAAACTCCTGAGAGAAGGTTTGGTTGGTAGAATATCTGCATCATCAGCTTCAGTGTGGCCGTAAACATGTGAGTCAGTAATGACCTTTCCGAGTCCCTGTTGTGCTCCAGTTTATCTCCTATCCTCTGATCAAAATCAGCGGCTTAAGGCCCCCGTCCATAACGCTGTTCCTGCTCCATTCAAACGTCTGATGCTAACGTAACACCACACCACTCTTCTCCATCTGTCTCCAGACGTTTTAATCAGTGAAGGGAAAATATGGGCAGAACTCTCCTGGCTTGAAAAAGGTTTCCTAAAATCAGCAACAGACTTCCTCAACAACGACCTCAAAAGGCTGATAATGGACAAACCATACTGAAGGCGCTGCATGGATTCCTCTGAAAATGTGAGCAGAATATTTGATTGCATGGCGGCCTGTTCATGGATTAGAATAGATCTTTATTGTCATTTCTTAAAAAAACAACATAAGACAGTAAAGCAGCTCCTCGTCAGCGGAGACACAGAATCATTTCAAACACAGTAAATAAACAAACAGATATTAAGAGCACAACATAAAAACACTAAAGGTAAAGTTTCTTCAACGGCTCCATCCTGTCATCATCAGCGCTCCAAAACATTTCAGGATTCTGATTTCTTCATTAATCAAAGGTGCTCTTAACTCTGAGATTCATTCTCCACTTCTCCTGAATCACATCGTCCACACAGCCTGAGTTCCTCTGGGATGTTTTTCAAATCTGCCGACTTCAAGATCCAGAGAAAAGGATTCCTGCTCTCACCGGAGCGACCGACGATCTCTGACCTCTTGTTAGGTTTGCTTTAACAACAGATTAATATATGTCCGACATTTTATTTTATTTATCCCTGAGGGAAATTCAGGTTTTCACTCTGATATAGAGGGACATGCTTCTCACACACATAGGTCTGAATTACAAACAGGAGCTGTGGACATGCATTAGTGGAGAGATATCAGAGTAAGGTTGCTACCACAGGCAGCTGCCAGACCAACTTCCAGATATAGTCCAAACCGGCAACACTCTGGTTCCCAGCCCAAGTCCCTGCAGACTGAGGACTACTGCCGACCCCCAATTATATATATTTATATATATATTTAACACAGGTAGATAGACATGTATTCTGCCAGATAAAAATATGACGTGTCATATTGAACAGTAAGAAATAATTTGCACGATTGACAAAAGTAGAGCTGTGAGCCTCTGCATCCGTGCATGCCGTCATCTTGACTAAGACTTTTTGTGTTGCATACACTTAGCAGGTTTTTTTTTTTTTTTTTTAGTTTGAAGCAATTTACATTTTACCAAAAACAAACGAGGAGCAGGGTTTGTTCAGAGTATTTCATAAGAGCAACTTTAAGAGCAATAGCAGAGTCCCTTTGCACCTTTAAGAAAAAGCTAAAGACCCAGCTCTTTCATGAATACCTGAATGATGAATGAATGATGATGATGATGATGGTTGTGACGATGGTTTTTGTTTGATAACGATGACTTATAAGATGGTTTCTATACTGATTAGAGCTCTCAAGAACTGCCCTCAATGTTGTGCTTTGCCTCTGGTCACTTCCTGTCAGCACCTGTGTGTCCAATCGGACTCAAAGCTGATCGTTTGCTCTTACTGACATTGTTCCCTTTTTTCTAGATCCTTGCTCGTGTTGTACTTACTCTCTGATGTACGTCACTTTGGATAAAAGCGTCTGCTCAGTGAATTGCAGAATTGTAGAAGAGCAACTCTCCTGCTCGACAAGCTGAGCTGCAGACGCTCTTTCAGAAGCATAAGTGTACGAGCGGCGAGGTCACTTCTTTTTGTGAGTTTCTTCTGTAATTTCATGTTTTTTTATTTTGAGTCATTGATTTAAGGTTGTACAATGCTGTTATTTAAAACTCTGTGACCGAAGTGACCTGCAGCATGCATGGTTTGCAGTAGATACAATTTAGAGGAAAATTACACCTTCCTGCTCAGTGAGTTCAAACATGAACCCCCACAAATAAACACACTGAAAGATCATTGAAATGGAAACAAATGGGGCAGAAACAGTGGCCCAGGTCACTCTCCTGTAAACACTGTGTGTGTGTGTGTGGGGGGGGTTTGCCTTCTTAGTGGTCTTCATGCAGACTCGAGAGGGGAAACTGATGGTTAATTTTCTCCATCGTTCATCGAGCAGGCCTGAGAGCTGAAAACCAGAGTCAGCCCCGACATGACAGCGTGTGGTTTTTCTTTACTCAGTCTGTGAGTCACTGAATGAAGCAGAAAGACATGAAAGAGCAGCGGGGAAACTTTCTCTGCGTCTCTATGCAAACAGTCTTCATGGGCCATGTGGGTGTGTGTGGTGAAGCGTGCAGATACAGGTGAACCATGTGTGTGTGTTGGTGTGTTTTCTGGTCCACTGGGTTTCTGGCAACCCCGTCCTGTACAACCCCAACACACGTCATCAACCTTTCCGAGGGAGAAGATTCATAAACATTCAATTAAACCCACAAAAGGTATTTGTTTTTAACACCAGAAACTTTGATTCTGTGATCTCACTGGTCCAAAAGTTTCTCATTGATCACCAACCAGCTGCTTGTTTGACTTAAGTCAGGGGTACAAAGTAGTCGCCCTCCTTCAACTATAACCCCCTTTAATACTGCTTTCATACTCACACAAAACTAAAAAGTTGTTCAATTTAAAATAAAACCATCATCCTTCAGTGAGATTTGTGCTGAAATTAAAGTAAAAGTTTGTACATGACTGTAACATGGTAGGTATCTGTTGCGCTCTTTGTAAACTAAAAAGCAAACATGTTACAGTTCACTTAGCAGACGCTTTTATCCAAAGCGACATACATCAGAGATTAAGTACAACAGTAATCCATTCATACACCGCCAACGAAGCAGCGGGAGCAATGCGGGGTTAAGTGTCTTGCCCAAGGACACATCGGACATGTTGCTCAGCTGGGGATCGAACCCTCGACCCTACCAAGAGCCACAGTCACAGTCGGCCACAGTCGGCCCAAACATACAAACTGAAATAATATAACCAATTTAAGGCCTATTAGTGCGTGCTGCTGTGCTCAACGTTAAAAACTTGAACCTCTCTCGGGGACAGGGATAGTCTCAAACTTAAAAACACCTGACAAGGTTTTTAAAGTGTAGCCCGGAAGTGCAGTAAAAAAAATCTATAAAACAACAAATACTTGATTTATCCCCTGAGGGAAAAGCAGGTGTTGCAGCTTCTCTTGAGACAGAATAAACTAAGAACTAGAAAGGAGAGATTTGAGAAAGACAGAATAGTTGAGATAACAAAGTGCAGACCTAAAAGAAAGAAAGTTGACATCATGTGCACATTAAGAAGCTGCAAGATTAGTAAAGATAATCCTGTTTCAGATGCTTTGTCGGCAGACTTTTTGGCTTCAAATACTTTAAATCTGCAGAAAACAGTTCCACACAAGCAGCACTGACAGTCCGTCTGCAGATGAATAAATCTATAACATGCTCGTCATGTTTTTTGTCCGAGGTGATGCTGTGGAGTTTTAATCTGAGCAGATGCTCGATGAAAGCTGTTTCTGAAATGGACACACGGTCATGTTCAGGATTTAAGAAGCTTTAATGCTGCTCATCCTGTTTTCCCTTTTTGTTCAGAGATAAAAAAAAAAAATTAAAAAAAAACATTCACTTTCTGATGAGCACCAGCAGATGGTTTGTTCCCTGAAACAACACCAACAGCTGCTGGTGTCGATGGAGTTTGGAGGATTTCATTCATAAAACAAAAAGAAAATTGAATTTATCCTTTAAATCCCTGGAAAACAAATCCTTCCTGTTTGTCTTTGTCAGGATGTTTATTTGTGTCTTTTGTCAAACAACTGTTGATACTATTATTTAAATGGAGTTTTATTAACAGATGGTTCAGGGGCAATTAACCCCCCCCCCCCCCACACACACACACACACACACACACACACACACACACACACACCCACACACACACTGGTGACTGACCACTCTGTGGGGGGTAGATGCTTCCTTTTTATTACACCTCCTGTTTTTGTCTCTGATGACTCAACTCACACTTTCAGGTTCTCCCCCCCCCCCCCCCCCCCCCCACACACACACACACACACACACACACACACACCCCTGCTCTGGAAACGCCTCCAAACTCATCAAACCACAAAAAAAAAGTTATTTTTATCATGAAGGTGACATTTCAGAGGCTTGTGCTTCAGTTACAACCTCCTCCTCAACCAGGAACAAAAAAAAAAAAACAAGTGAGCAAAGTTGTCAACATCTCACCACAGTGCTTTTCACACACGCACTGGAGTATCTGACCCGGACTTTTCTCAGGGCGCCCAAGCACGCTTCACCCCTGAAGTCCAGTTGGTTTGACTAGTGTGAGTGCTCCAATCACTTCCATGGCCTCTGGCACGCTTGGAAGAGGTGTGAAGACGCGGACTTCACCGCTCGTTACATTATTATTTTTTTTGAGTCCGCCTGTCTTGTAAACTAAGCACGCTCCATGATTACATAAAGCAATGCATGTGTTGTATCACGACGTTATGTTCAAGAGGTAAGCGTGCTGAGGCCCGGTTAGTCCTGGAGCAGTGTGAGTGCAGGGGAATGAGGAATGGGGAAAATGTGAGTGCGTCCTAAATTTCCTAATTCACACTTTCCCCTAACAGCGGGAAGTTCTTGTTGGACAAGTGGAGTAGTGGGCGGGAGGGGGGGGCTAGTCTCTAGAGGCAGGACATGATGCTTAAAGTCAGCTGCGGAAGTCTCAGTGCAATGTGTACGACATGATGGCGGACGATGAAGATGAGAGCTGTGCAGATCAGGAGGGTCCAATGTTCAAACCCAACAACTGATTTCTGATCTCATGTCACTGTTTCAGGGGCTGCACTCATTTCTCCAATCCTTACAAAGACAATTAAAACTTTTCCAACACATTTCTTAATGACTTATTTTATTTTCCAGCTTCTCAAAGTCTCGCTGCACGTGTATTGTGTGAGGAAATCACTTAAGAACAGAGCATGTGCCGCAGCTAAAAGCGAAAACATTGAGCTTCATTTATTCTCGCTATCTGCTCCCTCTCAAGGTCCAAATGGAGTTCATTACATTTTATACGATATGATATGAGGCGACGCCTGGGAAGGTAGTTTAGAACGTCACGTCGAGCTGAACTGATTTCACACTTAACATGTTTCATTCTCAAAAATCACCTGACAACACCTCCTTCCAGTTAGCGGTTAATTTTAATCTGCAAGATGTCCTCTCTCTCCCTCTTTGCTCTTTCATCACCAGCTCTGCACTCTCACTCAGCCCCATCACCTCCACCTCAGCATCCACCTGTCGGCTCGGACTGGGGGGGGTTTAAGATCTCATCCTATCCCTCCTCAAATTTCTGCATGTTAATTCAAACTATGAGGAGTGATGAGGTCGTTGCAGAACAGGCCCAAGAACTTTTAACTGTCTGGGCCCTGAACAGTCAAAATGATCTTTGATGCAGAGCAAACAAAGTTTACATCTCATGACCGACACATATAAATATATTTATATCAGCACTACTCTCAAGTACTCTCGATAACCTTTAAAGGTTGTCTCTTTTGTGGCTTCTGAACCCAAAGATGAAATATACACTTCAGTGATCAGAGGGAGGTTCGAGGGGATCTTTTATTCTGCCCTGGAACAAAAACCCCAGCGTCACAAGAAAACACCCACCTCTTCATCTGCATGGTTTTTTCATGCCTCAGGTGTAGGGACTTTTTTTTTTGTTTTCTCTGAGAAGCGACATCTTTCCTCTGAAAGGTAACGCAGCTTGTCTTCTCACATTCATGGTAACGCCATGTTCACACCGAGCTACAGCTCTGTGTCGACATGATCTGAGGAACATTTGCAGGGAGTTTTACTGGAAATATTTTGTTCTAAATGATGAGAAATATCAGAGGGTTTAGGGGGGGGGGGGGGGGGGGGGGGGACACATAGTTGAAATGTGCAACATACTGTTTAGTATGGAGCCCTGAAAGAAGAAAGTGTCATGTGCTCCTGAGGAAGTTTTACATGCCCATGATCCAGTCTTCATGCTTCATGAGAGTATTGCATTCACAAGTCTCACTGAGATGACAAAAGAAGCACTTAATACTTCTCAGGAGGAGAGGAAGTGTTCTCCTGATGGTTTCTGAGATGCATGAGAGTTTTACATGTGCACCTGAAACTTATTTTTTTTATTTTTTCTCTGCCCTTGTCCTCTTAAGGACTCCGTACAGTAGATCCTTTCTGGGCTGAAAATAAAACGTTAAAGTAGAAATATACAGATACACGGAGGAGTTGAGAAAAAAACTTAACATTTAGATCAAAAATCTTCCCACAGATTCGTCATCTCACAGGCTGAGCTGAAATTTTAAAATACAAATTGTCTTTATGACTGACATCAAACCAACAAACCACACACCCTTTATTCCACCCTTTACCTTAAAGAAATGTTTTTTAAGAGGAGGTGAAGGTGTGAAGGAGGCAGACGAGCAGAGAGAGTGAAATGAGACACACGGGAAACCACAAACACACCTGTGTGAGTAATGGTGGGTGTAACACAGAGAGAAACATCCATCCGTCATATCTATACTGCTTTTCTCGTTCAGGGTCATGGGGATGGTGGAGCCGACCCCAGCTGTCATTGGGCTAGGGGCGGGGTTACATCAAATCACCGGGCTGACATATAGAGACAGACACACTCACATTCACACCAATGGGGAATTTTAAAGTCACCAGTTAACCTAACAAGCATGTCTTTGGACTGTGGGAGGAAGCCGTAGTACCCGGAGAGAACCCACACATGCAGAGACGGGGACTCAAACCAGGAACCTCCTCGCTGTGAGGAAACAGCGTTAACCACTGCAGCACCGTGCAACACAGAGAGAAACAATGGAAGAAAAAATATTTTAAAAAATGTATGAATAAATGAAATAACAAAGTTTTAAAATGTCAAAACTCAAAACCTCTAACGTGCATCTTTTCATTCACAATGAAATATGTCACAATCACTCATTCTTTCATTGTTGTGTCATTTGTTGTAATTAAAAGCAAGCTGTCGTGTTTTCGGCATGTCATCAGCAGCTCCGTGGCTCATTTGCACGGTTGTGGTTTTTTTTTTGGTTCCCACAACAATGATGCAGATTCAGCCACGAGAAGTAAGAAGCAGAGCAGAAATGATGTTTGGTGAAATCCCTTCAGGAGTTTCACTGAGAAAAGTTTGCATGGCCGTACACCTACCGACTTTTCAAGCCATTTCAAAGTATTTCAAAAGTCTGAATAAAATCCTGAGAGTCTGTTGGGGGACTCCTGTGATCGCGGTCGGTCGGTGTAAGGTGGTCTCAACAGCGTGTGGAGGAATATCTGGATCTTTAATGAGAAGAAAAATGAAGTTTGCACTGTTGTTAGCAACTTGTTTGTGTTCGGGCAGAAACATTCTGAGGATCCTCTCAGAGAGCTCCTAACTTATCTTAACTAAATCCTAGCAAGGACTTTAGCCTCGGAGTGATTTAGGAACATTCTCAGAGCGACTCTGAGCGAGGAAGGGACAGAAACTTTTATCTTAGTGAGGAGGCGTGGTTGACTCCGTCGCTAGGTATGACTCATTTTTTCACAAGCTGTGATTGGTTGATCCAACAAAATGGAGAAAAAAAGTCACACATAAAATCTAGTCAGACATTCTGTAATTATGAACACTATGAAATTAGCATTTCTGTGATCATTTGTAAGACTTAAAAGTTTAAAGCCTACAAGAAGCTTGAAATCAGACGCTCACTTGTGCAGCAGCTTCATCAACATGAAGAGTCTTAATCATCGATTGGATGCACCTGTGGAGGCGAGCACATGTAGAGAAACTCAACATGCATGTCTCACTTTGTACTGAATAAAAATCATAGTTGGCTTGAAATATGTGCACAAAGTATTTTTGTGTGTTTGGCCCAACTTCATGAAGTGTTTGCAGAAAATGTTTTAATTTTCTCCTCAACTTGAGAAACTCATCATCCTGTTAAAAGTCCTCCTCACTACTCCTCACCGTTTGACACCTTAGTGCGTGTGTGCGTGCGTGTGTGTGTGCGCGTGTGTTCATGTCCTCTTCTGAACTTCTCTGTGGACTCTCTCTAACAAACACCTCAAACTATTTGTGGTGCAGCCTGACGGAGTATTCAGTGATTGATTCAAGTGCAGCGGAAACACACTTTAGTGTATAACGCACACTCATATCTGCACCAGAGTTTGTGAACTCAGTCATTCAGAAAGTGACATGAAACACATTTCAGTCAAGGTCACGACTCAAACCGAGACCTGAAAGAGCTCGAAGAGAAAACGTTAAAGAGTCTGTGTGTCAGGAAATGCACTTTTACTTTTGAATTCTTTATACTTCTGCCGCCTCCGATGCAAATGTTATATTATGCAATTGAATATAATCTATTTATTATCTATTTAACTTTTTAGTCAACCAGGTTTTTCCCATCGACAGGTTGCCAGAGCAGCAATATCTTTCACTGACTTTTATTTTGTAGAACATTTTAAGACCTGGAACTCATATTTCTCACCAAGTTCTCGCAGTAAAATCAGACCAAACTAAGAACAAATGCATAAAGCCGTCCATTCATAGCATGAGATCAGAGTCTGTATTTGGACCAATAAGGCGCTCAGAGCGAGGGAAATGACCAGTCTTTAAGACATGGTGTACAGGAACGAGTCAATAATAAGGCAAATCATTAGCTGATGGAAAATATCAAATCGGATAATAAGACAGGGATGGTTCCTCATGATTAAATTATGGAGGCAGTAGAGCTGAAATAAATGGAATGGATATAGTTATGTTGGATTCAACAGATTCACAGTGATTTGGTATTTCCTGTGTTTTTGTGACTGAGGGATCTTTTCCCCTTTTGAGAACTAATCAAATGAAGAGAGCAGAAACTAAATATAGATAACTCCATCCCTCATAACTTGAGCTAATCAGACTTTTTTCGTTCTATTTCTAGGGGGGGGGGGGATTTTCACATCACATCAAGCTTTGGGTTTAAATCTGTGCGGCGTCTTATACAGTACGTTCTGGTCTCCATTCTCCTGAGCCTTTAATTGAGTTAAATTTGTTATCGTGTGAAGGAGGCCGTAACAAGAGGAGACAAAGAAACAGTTTTGTGAAAACAAAAGAAATACATTCACTTCAATCAATATGATTAACTCGGTTTCACACATTAGGACCCTTTTAAAACCTTTTTTTTTTTTTTTAAAGTATTCAAATGAGCCTTCACACTCACTGAATCAGACAGCGAGGACGCACCTTTATCAGAGAAGAAGAATACGTTTTCCAAGTTTTGTGCAGAAATTAAACAGGACATATTATCCCCCTTCTCCACCTTTTCAAACAGTCTCCCTGTGGTCTAAATGAAACATCTGTGCTGTGCTGTGGTCAAAATATAACATGAATCAAGCACCAGAGGAGGTTTGTGACCCTGTATAAAGCAGCTCTCTCAGAACGCTCCGTTTTGGTGTGTGTGTCTCTTTAAATGCAATGAGCCCCCCCTAAGTTTTCCCCGTAGACATCACTCCTCTGTAGCGAAAATAAAAAATGGCGGACCTGCTCAAAAATGTTCCTCTAGGCTGGGGGTGGAGTCCATGGGTGGAGATACCGGGGGCGGGATTTCTTTTACCAGAATCCCACTGTGACATCACAGGGAGAGCACATTAGAAACGGAGCGTTTTTCTCTGTGTTGTAAGACTTATGCAGACCACAAACAAAGGACTGGATGGGTTTATTTCACATTTAGTGGGTCTGACACTCAGGTTACCCAAATACATGTTCAAAAACACTGTAGAAGTGAGATTTGTCATAATTTGACCCCTTTAAGAGATCTGTTCAGGATCCAGTTGTATAAAAACGTTCTGAAGTTTGTTGTAATCTGTAATCGGTCAGATGAAAAAGCTTGTCGTCATGCAAACTGCTTTCTGTTCATGTGGTGTACCATAAACGTCCTCCTGAATGGGTGCAGGGTTGATGGTGATTCTCTTCAGTTTCTTTTTCCTGTGAGTCTGACAGCAGCTGCTGAACGTCTTTGTGTGTTTGAGTCATTAAGTCTCTCAGAATGAGCAGAGAGAGAGACACTGAATGTAGGTGGAGAGAGAGTTTAATCATTCACAGCGTTGGGTTGGGTTAGAACAAGATGACTTTTATTCCGGGAGTCATGGTGGTCCCCTTTTTTTTTTTTTAAGCTGTAAGCCACTTCAGCTGTCAGCCAATCATATTGCTCTCTGAGTTTGAGGCTGGTGATTGATTGGCTGTTAGATAATTTGAATTAAACAAAGCATGAGGTTAACAAATCAAAGAATTTGTTCCTTCTAAAATGTTCTGTCTTGCATGAAAGTGATAGTAAAATGAAAAAACTAAAATGTGCGTAAAGAAGAAGAACAGACAAAGAACAGTGACAAAGATTTCTTAGTTTCTCCAGATTTTCTCTGATGATTTGACTCTCTGAACTATCTTGAACTTGTTTTGTTGATGGTTAACTCATCTTCTGGATCACAGTCGACGGAGGAGTTGGGGATTTTTATCTCAGTGTAAAAAGCGTTGGTGGTTAAAACCTCTTCAGACTTAAATTGCTCTGCAAACAAAAATAATGAATCAGCAGTGATACTCAGTAAGACACATTATTGCTAAACTCTAAATCCACTTTGATTGATGCAACATGAACTGAAGACTCAAACTGCTGCAGGTTAGGTAAGAAAAACATCAGAGCAAAGGGAACAGATCTTTTTTTTATTATTATTTTTATTGTGCAATTGTGAAATGAGCACAAGTGCTAGACCAGTGGTTCTCAACTGGTGGGTCGGGACCCAAATGTGGTTCACTGAAAACTTAATGAAGCATTTATTAACATGTTTGTTTTTTTGTTCTCTTTCTTTATTGTGTCACATGTTTCATACCTTCTGAAGTCGATGCTGCACAGTTTTTCATTAAATAAATCTGATTGGTTGAGAAATAGCAGACATTTGGGTCGCATTGATTGACATCATCACTCCGGCTTCAGCCATGAATATTTCAAGTCTATGGTGACGATGACCAAAACGTTAATATTTCTTGAACGTATTGACTGAAATAGTTGAAGTGTGACATCAGGGAATGTACTACAGTTGAGAAAACGTATTACAAAAGGAAAAGGATGCCTGATGTCAGATATTTTAAATATAGAAGACCGTAAACTCCATCCTGTGTATGAAACTGGAGGTGTGCAGATATCAATCTATAGAAGACTCTGGAGAAGCACCTCAACCAACTTGAGAACATTTTCAAAATATCCCTTTAAAGAATCGACCTCAGGTTGGAGAATCAATTGTTAAAACAGTAAAAACAAGACATTCATCAGGACATGACAGGCTTTGTCTTCAACTCTGTTAACCTGACAGTCTGTACTGTAAAGCTCCTTTCACAAATGACGGCTCTCTCAAATGTTTCCGACATTTCCTGTTGAGCTGCATGTGTGAACTGAAGCATCACCCTGACTTTGTCCAGACTTTTTCTTGCAACTGACTTCTAAATGATGAGTGTACCCAGCAGCTCAAATTATCACAACTGGGTGGACGTGGTGATGAAGTTTATTTCATGCCAAAATGGGGTCTGGATCTTAACAGTGAGACTGCTTCTTTTTTTTTTTAAAGGTTTATTTTTGGGCCTTTTTGCCTTTATTTTAGAGATAGGACACAGGATAGAATCAAAGATCTGGAAGAGAGAGAGTGGGGATAGACATGCAGGAAGCCCACATGGAGGCCTATAAGTGCATGGGCCGTGCGCACTAACCGCTAGGCTACCAACACCCCAGCAGTGAGACTGCTTCTCACCAGTATGTGAATACATCCAATTTCCTGCAGCATTGATAAAAAGGCAAAAACTGAAATCAAAGCTAAAGACTCTTTGCTTCATCCTCCGGGGAAGAATTCCCAACTGTGGTGTCCGTCATGTTCTGCGCCCCCTAAGACCCGCCTCCTCGTCCATCAGGGTAAATCTCTAGCTGTGAGGGACATGTGTGAAAGGGGAACTCTGGAAAATCAGGGGCAGACTTCCCCGGAAAATGTCAGGGGAAATTGCCAGGAGTGCATGTGTGAACGCGGTTCGATTTCATTGTGTCGGTCTATTGTGTACAGGTTTGTTGAATGTCTGTCCATACTGGGAAAGTACCCAGCATCCACCTTCTGTTCGCCCCTGTTATACATTTGTTCTCTGTGGTATTTGGTTATGTAAATAAAGTTGACTGGACAGGTTGAGCAAAAGTGGAAACCCCCCCGATTTCTGTACATTTTAATATAATCATCATTGTTGATTATGCCGTTATGAGAATGCAGTAAAACCAGATTGTGGAGAGAATGTTTCTGTAAATATCTAGGAGGACATCTTCACAGCAAAGTTTTCTAAGCTGTTAAACTTCCAAAGACGTCTGTTAAGATTACTTCCTTGTTGTATGACAGGTTTTTTTTCACCAGGCTCCTGTACTTTTACAGCAGGTACGCAGAGAACAGTAGAGATCACAAGGTTTTCTGATCTGATTATGAACCGGTTTATCTAAACAGAGGGTAGTGTAAGCAGCCCCCCCCCCCCCCCCCCCATAGCTCCGCCTCCTGTCAGCACCAGATAAGCTGCCGCAGAGATAAGCGCTGTCCTGACAAGGAATGTTCCCCAACGGCTCAGTTGCATCATCGGTAAGGTGTGAAAACTCCTGATGGTCACCGCGGGTCGACTTCCCCCTCATATGCAAATACCATGCAAATATTTGTCCTCCAGCACCAGGAGATTTCAATACCAACCTTCTTGAGCAATTCTCAGGAATTTCAGTGTCTTTGTGGCAGCTGGAGAACGTGTTGAGACATTACTGAGAGTTAACTGTAAGGACTCAGATCAGGGTTTGTGTGGTTTGCTCTTTGGAAAAGTTTCATAGAAATACAACCTCCCTAACCTATGAAGCTCTCTTTAACTTCAAACTCACTGGAATAGCCTTTTGTCTTATCAGTAGATTAAATGTAAACGAGGGTTACTGATTGCATAAAGCTTAGAAAACAGAAATGTGCAGAACGCCTCGTCCAGTTTGGGGCAGATTGAGGCGCATACATGCGAGTAAATCCATCTACAACTACATTAGGCGTTTTGGGACCGCAGGAACTTTTTCATAGTTCTAGGAACTGTTGGAACTTTTTTAGTTCCCTAAAGGTACCTTTTTAACTCCTGTTTCAGAGTAGGTACCATGGCGGTGCGAATGCAGACAGCAATGAACAGCAAGGACATTGAAGACGATGACGAAACAGAGGAAAGTGAAACCGAAGAAGACGAGGATGAGTCTGACAGCTCAGAGTCTGGAGAGTCTTCCACCGCTGTTCCTTCCACCTTTACCCCTGTGATCGTCACAGAGGAGCCCGTTCCTGAAACCACTGAGGCACCGATCGCGCCTACCATCGTCACAGACGTGGAAGCATCCCGTGGCGACAGCTTCGGAGGATACCCCAGTGACTACAAGTCCATTATGTATGATGTGTGTAATGTAAATTATGTAAATTATGTAAAAGAGGTCTCCACGGTGTGTAGTTCTCAGGGAACCAGCTAGTTGATAGGTCCGCTTCAAAAAGTCCCCAGAACTGTTTGGTCCAAAAACACGGATTATCTTGGTGTTTTAGAAAGACTCAGAGAAATTCGATTGAGTATCATTTCCATTTGACGAACAAGATTCATGCCTCAGTCCAGTTTTAGTCGCACTAACATAATTAATCGACTTTTCTAAATGTACGTCTAAAGGATGGTACACATCGGGCTGACCGTCTGCAGTCTGGGTTGTCAGAGAGATTCGGTGGTTAAGGGTCGGTACTGCTCAGGGCTTGTCGGAGGCTTTTTGCCCCGATTCAACAAGTAGACTCAGCCGCGACCAGTCGAGAAAAGATATCACTCTAATTGGCTCTAAGCCAGTATGAACTGAGAAATGGAAGTGACAAAGATAAACGAACGACAAGCCAAGACAGCAAAAGTCTCTTCTCAAATAACGCTAGTACCACCTCCATAACTTCTCAAGTCGAGATTTAAACAAACGCGTTCAGAAGAAAAATGTTGAACTAGTGTAAAAATGTTGCCAGTTGTTTATCCTCGGTGTGGGGTCTTCCGTTTTTTCCTGCTTTGTGACAAATATCGGACTTGGCCACCTACTGGTATGGAGGGGTGTTGCTTCTTGTGCATGTGCAGAATTTACAAACTAATTGGCTTCTATCAGTTTAGTGTGTTTTTTTTTGTCTTTGTTTATTTGCTCTCACTTTAATTGTCATGTCTATATATTCTTGTTTCATGTTGTTCACCAAGTGATTGATTGGTGTGAGCAGTTCAACGTTTTGGCCTGACAGCAGCGGTTAGTTTCACATAGAAGCTTGGTCTTTGTTGTCAGTTTGGTGGGCATCAGTCTCATGGTAGTCTGAATGTGTCCTTCCCTGCTGCTCTTGTGCGCTTAGATTCTGCATCTTTTATTCTCTGCCTGCTTACTAGTGCATGATGAAAGCTTTTTTAAAAGTAGTGATTCATGTGTGCGGCTGTGTTATCAGCTCCACACGGGGCGACACTGATTTGTTTTGAACCGAGACCTGCCATCACCAGCACGCACGAGCCGAGTGAATATGGACGGTGAAGTGATTTAAGTTAGCATGAACAGAAACGATTTCTAAAACTTTACAAACTTGGTGACATCACCTTCATATACTGTATGTCGACCCCTTATTACAAGAACTTATAATAACTTATTTAAATTCAGGACAGCATGCTTGTTATGGTGTCAACAACTTTTCAATGATATATATATATATTTTTTTAAATATATTTTGAGGGGTCTGAATGTTTTAATTTCAATAATGGAGGTTCAATCTTATAAAACCGCTCATAATTAACCGACAGGTATAGATTTTTTTTTGCCGTTCAGGACACAAATTCAACCCAGTGAAGCTTTTATCACACGAGTGTAAAAGAGTACTAGTAGCATCACTGACAAACATGGAGGGATATCAAGTTAAGATATAAATTACAAAAGTATTAAAAAACAAGAGAATCTCTTGAGTTACGGCGAGCTCTTGTGTTTTTGTTGTCAAAGTGTTTTCTGTGTTTTTCTCTCTAACTGATCCTGAGGTCATCACTGTTTGCTCCCTCCCGAGGGATCAGGTAGATAGGATCTTATTCAAATCTTATTCAAATGTTTTTAGTGAAGAATGTGAGATGTGTTATCTCAGGTCTGTCTGTCTTTGACTGTAATTGCACTGTTACTGGAAGCTTCTGGGGGCAACAAAGGTCAGAGTTTGGAGGAGGATTTTACACTTCATTAAGTCCATTTGTTTTTTTCACTTTGATCACCAACCTTTCAAAAACACCTTCATGAAGCAGCTGAGTCGTCGTTTCCACACATTGAGAGTGTCGTTCGGAGGACGAGGTGGGTGTGAAGTGGAGGCTCAAACAGGTCAAATTCACAACATGAAGGGACTTGATGACAAACTCGATAGCTAAACCAGTCTGCCTACCATTGGAACAATATGTTATAGAGAAATACTTAGAAAGTACTGAACAAAGTGATCTGCTCGTGGAAGTCAGAGGTTCATGAATGCCTTCCGGATATTTTGGACAGCGGTTCGATCCCCTGCTGCTGCTGCTGCTGTAGAGTGAAACCTGATTCTGAGACTCTGAGCACTAAATGTAGAAGCAGTTAAAAGTGCAGCCAGCAGCATGTGGTTCACACAGTCACACAGTGTACTGACACACAGCCAGCAGGAAGTTATATAATGTCACACACTCTTTCTAAGAATACATACCATACACATAAGAAGTGTTCCTACGGCTCAGAGTCATCACTCCTCTTAAGCTTTTCCAGGGAAGGCCATACAGTCCGCGTGTGTGTGTGCGTGTGTGTGCGCGTGTGCGTGTGTGTGTATTTTGGACAGCCTTAAATTATACTGTAAGAACATGTTTGTTATGCAGAAGCTGAACCTGTTACGTTTCCAGGAAGTCTGACTTGAATATCTTTAAAAAACAGCTTCATCTTTCACGGTTTAGGTGTTTCTTCTGCATGACAAACATCCCAAATATGACGACCTGAAGAACTGAAACTTGTTTTCCACCAGATACAAAAATGATTATCTTAAAAATAAATTGTGACAGCCAATTTCCAAATAGTCTTTTTCTTGTTTCGTCCAACGGCGTGCGACCGGCCCCACTCGGTCCGTCTCTGGAGCGTGAGCGCAGCCACTAGCAGCTGTACACAGACGTTCGCGAGATCACATGAGAACTACACGATCACGCGGGAATACAGAGAAAGACGTTCAAACAACTTGTTGCTTTGTCTTTCTGAGGATGATTTGCTGTTCACTCAGTGCCTGTTTCAGCGTTATGTTGATAAAGTGATGAAAAATACGATCATGAGTCCGTATATTGTGTTTTATTTTGAAATTGAGCGGATGCTCTGAGTGTTTCCTTGCCTGACTTCCTGTCCGTGTTGTCATATTCTGTCCAGCTTGACGCATGCCTGCAGAGTGCTCTGTTGAAAATAGACTCACAGTGTATTTGAAACGGAGCAGAGCGTAGTGGCGCTGCTGGAACGCTCCAGAGACGGACTGCGGCGCCCGCTGTGTGAACACAATCATTGACTAGAGTGGCAGCAACCGCGGCGCGCTCAGAGTCTGTGGAAAGACTGGATAGAACACTGTGGGCTGCAAGTTGGTGGTAACTGCGCCGCATTATTTACAAAGGGAGATAAACATTCTAGTGATCGGGGCCGTGATAAAGTCAGGATAGAAAAGAGACCCTAACACCGTTAGAGCTTTATGTTCCCTACGGGGGAAACACTGCAAACTCTTGTTTGGACGAAATGCAAATTCACTGTCAAAGGAAAATGAAGTTCTTTATTTGAATAAGACTTCATTTCAATGAATTCCCTTTTCTTCTTTTTTACCTGACACACATGCTCAAGCTCGTACACAGAAACTCGGCGTCTAGTGTTCCAACTCCTCACTCATGTTTCTGTTTGAATGGGCTCACAGCCAGAGCACACACACACACACACACACACACACACACACACACACACACACACACACACACACACACACACACTCTACATTCTGTACACAGTGAACTGTTGCTGAGGCAGGCTGTAACAAGAAAGCCTCACAGCTCTGTGTGTGTGTGTGTGTGTGTGTGTGTGTGTGTGTGTGTGTGTGCGTGCGTGCGTACGTGCGTGCGAGCGTGCGTGCGCCCACAGGATTCGGTTCCTCGATTACAAAACATTACTGTCAGTTGGTGATGAGGAGGTCACGGTCAGACCTCAGCTCTGTGACCTCGGGGAGCCCGTGTGAGAGAAGAAATTCTTAGAAAAGGAGAAGACGCTTGTTGCGGGCAGTAAGGATACTAAGAAACATTAAGACACTTTTAAGTTTCGAAGTATGAACACATTCAGACGTGTAAGGTCACGCTTCGGCTGCACCTTGCTGCTGTGGGAAAGTAACAAAATCTACGTCAGAATCATTAGAACATTAAAGGCAGGGTTGGTAATTGTTTTAAAACTATCATGATTTTGAAAGTAGCATTCCCTCAGTGCTACGTCTGCACCAAACCCCTCCCCTCTGTGCTCCCTCTAAAGCCACGCCCCCTCACTTGCATGAACGAGCGCTGTTGTTCCAGAAGCGGACCTCAGCTCATCTCTTGCATTAGGTAGAAACTACGTCGTCTCATGTCTCATTCAGCGGTAAGTAAACTCACAGTATAAACTCCGTCATCAGTGATCATTTGAGTGTGGGCTAGAGCACGCAAGAGGTAGAGAACGAGCAGGAAGACAGGGAGGCGCCTGATTGGTTCATCAGATTGGTACCTCGTGGCAGACATTGGTCATTTATAACTATATTTGAGTAAATGTTGACATTGCCAGCAGCTCAGAGGAGGAGATCTTTGTTGTCAATAGCTTCTGGGAAAAACCTTGTGAAAAAACAAGGACCAAAAGCAAGTCAATATTTACCCGTCCATTTATGTCGGAGAAATAAACACTGTCCTTTCTTGATTCCTTACGACCACTGGAGCAGAATTCTTATATTAATACCGACTATATTTGAGCTGATCAGCGCTCCATCATCAGTTTCTCGTGACTCTCGAGTTTGACAGTAAATATTAAGTCACACAGAGGCTTCACTCCGGCTTACTTTATCGGTATGAAACTGATTTTCTTCTGATTTATTTGCAGCTAAGGTGTTGGAAGTTTCCTGAAATGCCACCATGACGATTTGTAAAAAATAAAAATACAAAGAAGAGAAAGAAAACAATGTTTAAAAAGCTTGCATGTAGAAGTCGGCGAATCCAAACGCTGATTAGTTTCACAATACAGCAAGAAAATGTTTGTCCTTCAAGTTGGTCGTCCCAGCTCAGGCCGTCTGGCGCCCTCTGCAGCGGATGCCTGAGCACGGTGCATCAATTTACCACAGAGCAGATCGAGCGGAGCAGGAAGTCAGACACCGAAACAACATTAAAACATCCGGTTTATGTTTAGAATAAAACACTTGGATTTGACGGTTAGGAACAGTGACCTTATGTGTGTTTGTCTTTATAAGGGATTTATACGACAAAGATAGGGTCATGTCGGCTGGATGTGCTGCTCTGGGCTCTGAGAACGCAGCCTGTGGTAGTTGATGGACGATTGGCCTGCTAGCCCGTTTAGACCAGCCATGCCTGGTTTCATCCACTACGAAGAAGGATGCTCCTCTGGTAGACGCACCTGAGTGAAAACCCTGCGCTGTGTACACTGACGGCTGTTTTTCCACACAGAGTGACGTTTTCTGTTTTCTGCAGGCTTCAGCTCCTTAATGTACAAAACAAACAAAGCAAAGTGAAGACATCAGGTCACTCTGTTTACCTGAGAGGAGCGCATGACTCGTCCTCCTGGAAGAGCTCAGGCTGAGCGAGCTTTCTACTGGATTAACCTGTAAACACACACGCACACACACACACACACATGAACACGCCTTTGACACGGTTCAGTGGGTCTGAACCTGCAACCTTTTAGTCACATGTTGGTGTGGGCATCACACACAAACACACACACATACACACACACTTACATATCCAAGCACTTTCCCCTGGACGGTTTTAGAGTGGTCAGCAGTCTGCGTGTGTGCGTGTGTGTGGGTGTGTGTGTGTGTGTGTGTACCCATCCATTTAACAGGCCATTTCCACAGAGCGGATGTATTTACATACGTGGCCTCTTTAAAATAAACACACACACTCTCTCACACAGTTGTCGGCTCTCTCGGCTAGCAGCTAACAGTCAGTCGGGGGGATGTAGCGTTGAAATCATTTACATGATAATTATCTTACTGTTTAGTCTGCTGTGTTTCTGCTACTTACACACGCTCTTGTGGAGTTCCTTTTCCTGCTTCATTCAGTGTTTTTTTGTTTTTCTTCTTCTCTGCAGCGCGCCCTTTAGCAGAATTACAAAAGAAAGTTTACATGTGTGAACTTGACCTTTGACCTACTTGAGGCACAGTGCTGACTGTTTCAACAGAGCTGTAAACACTTACATCTGTCATCATCAGAGGAGCCGCTACAGTCAACAACCCAGAGGTCACACACTGATACAGATGTGGAGTTTACAGTCACACAAACAGGAAACATTGAGGAACAGGCAATTTTGAGTAAGAATGAATAAATGTAAAAAATGAACGGTGGTTACATGTACTTTATTACTTTATTACTTCTTCTCTTTTTAGGGTGTAATGTATCATTTTGTAACACTTTTGGTTTATGGTGTGCCGTGGAATTTTTCTTAATCTAAAAGTGTGCCATGCCTCAAAAAAGGTTGAAAAACACTGATCTAGATGTCCAAAGCTGACAGCAAAAACTAATTCAAAAAGAGACTGCCCCTCTTTTAAAAACGGTCCTGGGTAGAAAACAAACAAAACACAAAACAAAAACAGAAACACACACATATGGGTGGGAGTCAGTCAGAATAATCAGTCAGTATGCCAAATAAGGCAGAGTTTGCACATAATATAGACATAACATAGCAGCACAGACCATAATGAATACATTTAAGTTTTATCCAACAATGTCAGAAAGGGTTTCCAGTTAATAATACATCTACTGATGCACAGACTTGGACACATCATCAGTGTTGTTTCCTGGAGTCACTGGGTGTTTCGGGTCTTGCAACAGACACCCTCCTCCAGGCGACCCGACCGAGGCTGATCAGACCCCGGCCTGTGTCCAAGTGGCATTCTACTACCCCCACTGCTTTCCCCTCTTCAACCAGAGCCATCTGGAGGCTTTTTCCGCTGCCTCCACGTTGTTGCCTATGGCTCTTCTTCGGTTTGCACCTGTTATTCCCAGTGTGCCGTAGGCTTTGCTCAGGGAGTGACTGGCAAACCCCCGAGTGCCCACCTCCACTGGCATACACCTGGTCTTCCACCTGTTCCTCCGACAATCCTCCACCAGCTCCTGGTTTCTTTCTTTCTTTCTTGAGCCTCCTCCATCCTCTCCTCCCATGGAACCGTCAGTTCCAGCAAGAAGAGTTGTTTTGTGGCCTCTGAGACCAAGATGATGTCAGGTCTCAATCTGGACTGGGTGATGTGTGGTGGAATTTTCAGCTGCCTCTCCAGGTCAACTGACATCACCCAGTCTCGGGCTGTGGGGAGCAAACCAGCAGAGCGGTTCTTTGGTGCTTTCTCCGGCCTTTGTCCTTCCTTGACAAAGTGAATGGCCTTAGCTGTGGCTTGGGTGTGTCGGCTGCCCTTGATCCCCTTGCTGATTGCGTCAGCGATGGACTTGAGGACCTGGTCGTGCCTCCATCGATACCGGCCCTCACCCAGCGCCTTGTAGCAGCTGCTCAGGATGTGTTCCAGTGTCCCTATCTTGGAACACAGAGGGCATACCGGTGTTTCTATTTTGCCCCATATGCACAGGTTGGATGGGCTTGGGAGGACATCATAGACCCCCTGAATCAAGAACTTGATCCTCTGGGGGTTTCACTGCCAGATATCCTTCCAGGTGACACTCCGCTCCATCGCCTGCTCCCACTTCATCCAGGCGCCCTGCTGCCGCATGGTCACTGCTCTGCTGGTTCGCTCTTCCTTGACTGAAGCTCACACCTCCTCCTGCACCAACCTCTGCCTCTACCTTCCGCTGGCAGAGTCATATCGGGCCGCTGCTAGGCTCCCAAGTCCGGCTCTGCCTTGCGCCACTGTTCCAAGGAAGGCCTTGTGCTTCAGTCGAGTTTCTGCTTGCTGGACTGCATCCGCTGCCCTCCACTTCCTCCCTGTCCTCACAGCAATCCCTGCCCCGGACACTTTGGCGTCTCTGGATGCAGAGTACTGCAGATGTTCCCGTGCCCGTGCCACGATGAACTCCTCCCTGACTGAGCTGAAGGGGAGCCTGAGCTTATTGGTGTTCCCGTACAGCCCAATGTTGCTTAGGCTGCGTGGCAATCCCAGCCATCTGCTTGGATAGCTGCTTATCCTTTGCTCTAATCCTTCCACCACGGTCATGGGGACCTCATAGATAAGCAGAGGCCAGAGGATTCTTGGGAGGATTCCATGCTGGTAGACCCAGGCCTTGAATCTTCCAGGGAGCCCAGACTTGTCCACTGTTCTCAACCAGCCCTCCAAGTCAGCACTGGTTGCCTTGATGGAATCTCTGTCATTCAGACTGCAGTTGAAGACCTTTCCAAGGCTCTTCACCGGCTTCTCATTGACTGACGGCATCTGGTGTTCTCCCAGCCTGAAGTGGAATTTGTCTGTGACCTTCCCCTTCTTTAGAACCAAGGACCTGGACTTCGCAGGTTTGAAACTCATGCGTGCCCACGCCATGATGCTCTCCAACCCCTGGAGGATCCACCTGGCTCCTGGTACAGCTGTTGTTGTCACTGTGAGGTCGTCCATGAAGGCTCTGATGGGAGGTTGCCTTACTCCAGACTTGCTGAGGGGGCCTCTGCATTCTGGTTCTGCTGCCTTGACCAGCATGTTCATTGCTAGTGCGAAGAGGGTCACTGAGATTGTACAACCAGTGATTATGCCCACTTCCAGCTGGTGCCAGTCAGATGTCATCTGGCCAGAGGACACTCTCAAGCTGAACTTGCTGTAGTAGTCCAGGATGAGGTCTTTCACCTTCTGGGGTACATGTTGTTTCTCTAGTGCGACCTCCACCAGCTTGTGGGGTATAGAGCCATAGGCGTTGGTGAGATCCAGCCATAGCACAGCCAGATCCCCTCCGCCTTCTCTTGCCTCCCTGATGAGCTGGGTTACCACGCCTGTGTGTTCCAGGCAACCAGGAACCCCCGGTATTCCTCCCTTCTGCACTGATGTGTCGATGTACTTATTGCTCAACAGGAAGTTGGAGAGTCTCTTGGCTACTGAAAAAGATTTTGCTCTCCACACTGAGCAAGGAGATGACACGAAACTGGTCGATGTTCTCAGACTTCATCTTTCGGTATGTACACTCCCTCCGCATTCCTCCATGACTGGGCGAGCTTTCCTCTCCTCCAGATCACCTTCAGGGCCCTCCAAAGCCGGTGTAATAGCTTTGGGCAGTTTTTATACACCTTATAAGGCACTCCGCTTGGGCCTGGTGCCGAGCTTGATCTTGCTCTCCGCACCACTTCCTTCACTTCACTAAGGCAGGGCTCCTTCAGGTTGAAGTCCGATATAGGCTCTGGTGGTATTGTCAGTGCATCGCATGGGCCCAGCGGCTGTTCTCTGGTAGGGTCACTGTCAATTTCCCCTGCTGTCCACACCTTAATGAAATAACCACGAGAGTTCTGCTTGCTAAAACGAATCTGCTCCATCTTATCAATAAGAAGCATTTCATTGAGCCACCTTTTGAAACATGGGGATTTTGTAGACTTCCAGTTTAGCAATATCATTTTTTTAGCTGCAATCATGCCTGCATTGAGAGCATGTTTTTGGTGGGAGGGAAAGGGCCTTGTCACTTCAGAGCTGCCAAAAATTGCCAAGTTCAAGTTAAAAAATATTTGTTTTATATTGTTTGGAAAACCAATTAAATATTTCACTCCAGAAATGCAGTCCATGCATTGGCCCCCCATGAAAACTCTCAATACCTATTGGATGGTTTAAAATTTGGGTTTAATTCCCAGTCTTAAGGATTTGTCATCAGGCCGTGTCCCGGCAGCAGAAGCCAGACTCTCGAGTAGACGGAGCTCCCCCAACCTTCAGTGAGATGATCTGGCACTTCTACCACCTGACCTCCCCTGACGCCCAGCCACCACCATCGGAATGTGTCGTCACCACAACCACCGCCGTCCTCATTCATGCATGGCCTGCTCCGACCTCCACCTCAGCAACAAGAAAGTGTGGACAACAAAGTCTCTCTCTGCCAGGATCCTTTCTGTGATGTTGTCAGACACTCCTGAAAATTCCTATTCTCCTGATGTGGTAGTTCACATGTTCAAGTCGTAGCGGTAGACTATATACTGTCTGACGGGAGAGGACACAGAAGACCACCTGAGGCAAGACGTGATGGACGAGGCAGCAACACGATGCTTTAATAAAAAATATTTGTCTTTATATCAGTGCTATATGTTTATTTCAACAGAATCATAATATCAACAAAAGAGCGGAGGAGAACAAACTGGAGAACAGAAAATGAAAAGCCTGCGCAGAGATTGTACCTCACAAGCAGACAGTCTATGGTCATGCACCTGTCACTGGGAATAAACGTCATCACCCCCTCCCACTCGCTCGAGGTGAATTCTCCTGATAATATCCTGATGCGTTCTCACATCAGCTCACTCTGACCTCATGTGGAAAAAACACTCAGAAGCCAACAGGAGAAACTCTGGATAAAGACTGAGTAAAAAAATCAGCTGTTTTTGTGTTCACACATGCAGATCACTCTGAAAACTTCAGGAGTTTTGTGTAAATGTGAAAACACTAAATATAAGTATTTGAGGAGTATTTGAGCAGCGAGAAGAAACTCTTTGTTAATAAACTTTGTGGGCTTCATTACACTGCAGCCATTAAAGCCTGTCTAAAACTACAGGAACTGTAGTACAGGAACTGTAGTACTGCGTTGGTTTCAACAACATGTGTCTAAAAACAGTAATTTACCCTATACATGAAAGGAGACTGTTAGCCAGATGTTATCACCATACATGTAATATGAAACACTTTAATGCACAGTCATCTGAAACCGTCACATATGGCTGGAATGTTCTGATGCCCGCTTACTTTTGACCGTATGCTGCATCCCACTCCCCTCAGACATTCACTTTCTTCTCTCTCTCTCTCTATCAGACACACATACACAGCGTAAAACCCCACAGGGATTTACTTAACAACTAAAAACAGGAAGTTGCTCACATCCCACCGCACATTCCACATCCCACACACGCACACACACACACTGACACACACACATAACGGAAACAAAGAGGGAGGGATGGACAGATGAGAGAAAAGAAGAAACTGCAAACCACCACTTTAACGCTCAGCGGTCAGGAATGAATGGAATACCACTTGTGTCA
This sequence comes from Labrus mixtus, assembly GCF_963584025.1. NCBI lineage: Eukaryota > Metazoa > Chordata > Actinopteri > Labriformes > Labridae > Labrus > Labrus mixtus. The sequence continues at coordinate 22,740,677 of NC_083618.1, read as the reverse complement.
CTCAACACTCGCTTCTCATTGGCCGAGAGGAATTCTGTAGGCGGAGAGGAATGCTGTGATTGGCTGGAAAAGAACGCCGGTCTGTTTGAATTGGACGAGGTTCAAGCTGCTGCGTAATTTAATATCAGAGTGACTAACAGACTCCTTCCTCTTCTGGAGTCAGTGATAAATAAATAAAAAAAATGTGCTTTACGGGAAGGCTGGCGGAGCGGGTACACCCTCTGTGTGTTTTCATTCTTTCATTCATGTGAGGAAAAGCGTGCTTACAGCAGACTGAGTCATCCGGCATTTGGTGTATTATTAATCACATGAATCTGATAACAAGATGACGGAGGTTCAATAGGCATTGTGTTCAAGTTAAGGTCAACAAAATGAGATGTCAGGAATGAAAAACAAAAGGGTCTGCTAAGTAACCATATCTTTGGGAGGGGGCGCAGCTTCATGATGTTTATAAAGTCCATGAATGAAAACAGATTATGAAACAGCTTTTCTAAAGTACATTTAAGAAACACATAAAAAGAGCTGTTAAAGGCACAGTTTGTAAATTCCACCACCAGGGGGCTCTCAATCAAAACATCAACAAAAAAAGGACGTCAAAGCTGGCGGGGAATCATGGAAGTGATTCTCTCTGCTACTCCCCCCCAATAAAAACGAACTCTGAGTGGACCGTAGTCATGACGACCGGGTGAAACTGACCTGAGGAAGAGAATATGTTTACAGAGGAGTTAATGTATCCGAGTATAATTGACATGACGTTTTTATCACAGCAGCACAGACAGCAACAGTACGGCAGCTTTCAGTAGCAGCTCACTCTTCCTTACGCAGCGGTCTTTGACGTTACTTCTGGTGTTTCCACGCCAACGATAAACATGTCGTGTCTGTCATGGCTGCCGTGTGATGGCGGCCACCGCAACAAGAGACGCCCCGTTACAACTATAAAATGAAAGATTTCTCTGGCTTTGACAACTATTGGAAATATTTCAGGTGATGTGTATTGTACGTTTTGAGACGCCTTCTTTGTGCGGCTGCTCCGAGCGCTAAAGTTGAATATCTTTTAAACTTTTCAGAAAGGCGCTCGCGACGTCACCAACGCTCTTTTCCAAAGGTATGATCCCCGTAGTTCTCATCCTACAGATCGTGTCTTGTACTCACATCCTCCTCGCTCCGTGTCTGATGGGGAAATAAACGACTTTAAATATAAAACATGCAGTGAAAAGTAACGGAGCAGTGTCTGTAGTGTCATACAGCGGCCGTTGTCAACAGACTGTTGTCATAGAAACAGGACAGACGTTCAGCGCTTCTCTTCTCAGTGCACAAACGCCACATGCAAGAGCTTCCAAGCGCACAGCCAGCGCTTTTCTGCCTGGAAAAAAACGTTAGGTGCACACTGGGCGTTAGAGAGGACAAAGAAGAGGTGATGGTAAGAGACAAGAAAAACAAGTATAAAAAGAATAAATAAAGTATAAGAGATTAAAAAGGCTTGTTTAAGAGAATACAGATCAAGAGAGGAAGGACAGAAGAGATATCAGATGGAAGAAGAGGAGAGCAGGATCCTGGACGACAGGATGAGAGAAGGGAAGAGGAGAGAGTCATGGGAAAAAAAGGACCAAAATAGACGAGCTGGGAAAGGATGTTATAAAAACTAGGAAATGAAGAAATACTGGTGATGAGAGGGGGGGAGGGGGGAAACAAAGTAAGAAGGAAAGTAGAGAAAGCAAAGGAAGTGAGAACAGTATCATGATTAGACTCGCACTAGGCCAAGTTGTCCCGTAGGTTCCCCCGCTGGCCTGCGCTCACACTGCTCCAGGATTAACCAGGCCTGAGCACGGTCACCTCTTAGTAGCCTACATAACATCGCAGTAAAACACATGCATGGCTTCACATGATCATTGTTTACAAGACAGGCACATTCAAAAAATGTAAAAAGGATGTGCGGTCGACTACAGGGGAATCTATTAGGGCGTTTTAGAGGTCACTGGGTGAGGGGTGGTGTTAGTGGTGACCACCTTTACAGCCCGTGGAGGTACCAAATGTGCTCGGGGGATCAGATCAACTCGGGGTCCTGTCCTGCTAGAGACATTACACAATATGATCGGCTGGAAAGTATGGATTCATTTTCACCACAAAATACAAGAGCAGTCAAAACGGGTTTAAATTGTCTTGAAACGTCTTGAACGAGGCTTTACTGTCTCTTAACAGTAGGGGGCGTTACTACAAACATTGAATATTGGCATGTAAATATGTTCAGTCGGGGGCTCTCATCAACCGTTGGACGCTGCATGTTTGAGCAACTTCCTCTTTCCTGAGGAGATATTGATCTCTGTCTCCGACTCGACGCTCAGTCATTCACAACGTGCAGCATCATCGTACAAATGCAGAAGAAGAACCCCGAGCTGATCTGGTTCCTACACCGGTCTTGTTTGTCATAAGGACCCTAATTTTAAAGAAATGGGTTTTAAAATACCAAAAATCCACCTTGAAATATTGAGTTTGAAAAGCTTCAGTGAAGTTTAATCCTTTGAAATGAGAGATTTATTTTTCTCTGGTGCTGGAGGACACTGACTTTATGACTTGCAGCCTCATTAACCAATTTCTAGTCTAATAAAAAAGGTTATCACTCGTCATCAGATGTAGTCGGGATGTGTTTCTTGCTGTGTCGCGCGTGCACACAGTGGGCTTCATCATTAGCACCGCTCGACCTCCTGACCTCTGTGCTAACTCCCATTAGCTTTCAACACACACATACACACAGACACACACAGAGCAGATCATGACCTCGTCTCAGCCGGGGTCATCGTGGATCAGAAGGTAATGGGATTTAAAGACAAAGACATTCAGACTTGGAGAGATTAAGGACAGAAGAGAGGAGGAGTGGAAGAGAAAGAACGACAAGAGGAAGTGAAAGAGTGGGAGAGGAAAAAGCTATATGAAGTGTTTAGAAGTCAGAGAATGGAAATAATTTTAAAATAACGTTTATTTACTGTGACTGCCGCACGGTGCTTAGAGTGAATGCACGCTACCGCTACGATCTCTGTGCATGTAATGAACCTGCTGCATTGTGTTTCCTGTTCTCCAGTATGTTAGAATATCCAGAGCAGTCCTCCTGAAATGATCTAGATATTTTCAGGAGTGCATTATGTGAAAACTGTGTTTGTTAATGAGGTTTTTTTTCACTCCTGCTTCCCGCTACTTTTAAAAATAAGATTTGCAGCTCTTCTTTTATTGGGGGGGGGGGGGGGATGTACATGCAAGACACCTTGAAAAACTATCGGTATGCATGTTGTTGTTATTCCATATCTGTCTGTGATGCTTCATTTGAACTACATTTAACACCACGTCTTACATCTCTGTTGCTTAGCCAACTGTGTTGCCTTTTCCGTCTTGGTGTAGCGACCCAAATGTCCTCAGAAGACAAAAATCTTGCAGTTTGGACCTCAGACGGTACAAAGCGTGACAGAACAAAGAAACTGAATGAAACAAACTCGTTAAAAATAAGCGCTTCATATTCTTTTTGAAAGCATTTTTCTTCCAGGAACACAAGTGTGACCCACTTCAGGGTCCGACCCACCAGTTGA
>NC_083618.1:22717102-22732102 GCF_963584025.1 Labrus mixtus | reverse complement strand
TCACATATAGAACAAAGCTGCAGAGACTTAACGTGGGCAAAGTGTCAGATCATGAGGTTAAAGTATGTTGGAGTAATCCCAGGATGAGTCAGCAGAGGGCGCTCGGCGGCTTGTTCTGCAAATCACGCGATAGTTCCACGATACCAAACCAAGAATTTCACAAGAAGGCTTCAAGCCTCTACGTTAGCTGTTGAAACGTCTTACTCTCTGAGTCATAACTGTCTACAATGAGTGAGAAGCTCGAGTCCCGCTGGCTGTGTTGTTGTCAGAGTCGTGTTAACATGAACGGGACGGCCGGCTCCTCCCCTTGTGTATAAAAGCTGTTTTAGTCAAGAACATACTCACTGATTATTTGAATGTAAGAAAGAGTTTTTAGATCACGCTCATTCTGTGTTAATTTACATGAAATGTGAAGCTACAAGCTAACTAAAGAGCGCTAACATTGCTAACACAATGCAGGACACAGGCGATTGCAGCTCGAGCCCAAAACAATTTTGTCTGCCGCTTGCGCTTAATGGTGTTTAATTATGGTGCGTTCTAATTAATAACTCCTTCATGTGAACGTGAGTGGAGAGGGGTTGGAGGTGTGTCTCTGGAGGAGAGCGGAGGCTTCAGTATGGAGGAGGCGTGGCCTAACAGCAGTTTGTTTTTGGTATTTCATGCTGGAGCTCAAGGGCGACATCTACTGGATCAAAAAGTCGCACATTCTTCCTTTAAATTGAACACACTCATGGAGGTGATAACCAGTGATAAAGCTCAGTGATTTTTGACATATAACAGAAGGTATGCTGGGTATGTTGAACTCCAAGGTAGAGGCTGGTAACAACAATAAAGCTTTGTTCTCATCTTTCAGTTTAAATTTCATAAATTGTGACAGTAACAAGGTTTAAAGACTTTTATCTTGAACTCTTGGAAGTCATATGAAGAGTCTTTTATTTCCACATCATGAGGTCAGATTTTTGTCTATTTTTAATCAAATTTATGATCTAAAAAAGTTTTTGAAGAAATGTTTGGAAGGTACAAACAATTTCCTCCAGATTTCAAACTACAGTTCCCCCCCCCCCCCCAAAAAAAACGCTGTGCAGTCTGAGGACGTTAACTGTGACCATGCCCCAGACAGACAACATGCTGCAGGAATTATATATTTCATCTGGTCTGCAGGGAACGCCCGGCAAATTGGAGAGTTTGCAGGTAAAGTATGTGTTGAGGTAAAGCGCCTGCAGATGTCTCGGGGTGGATTACTCTTAAAGCAGATCGTTTTAGAGTCCACAGCGGCGAGACGTGCGACGTAAAGAAGAGTCCGAGGACAGAGCGTGCTCCGTCAGCAGATCCTTCTCTGTGTCAATAAAGATTAACCAAACAAAAACTCACAGAGTTGGAGGCTCTCAACCGCCTTGAGTCATCTGTCAGCCCGGGTTAGAGGGAAAGGCGGCACTCCCTCTGTTCATACAGGTGGGTATTATCTGCCTGTCATTTACCCATAAGGCCGTTTAGGTGTACTGTATATTTACCGTCTGAGAGGCTGAAATGTGGATGTACTTGTGATGTCAGCGGACCGAGACGAGGAGAGATACAGGACTGCATCACTACCAACCTGTCAGAGTGTGTTGGACAGTTTGAATGAGCATTAACTGTTTGGTTTTTATACTTTTAAATTAAAAAGAACATCATTTTCCTGATTTAACTTTTAAAGTAAGTCTGTTGATTTTCGGCGGCAACAAACCAAAATGTGGTTAAAAAAAAAGGAAAATGTATGTTGGATTTTTAACCAGAGACCCTTTAAATTCTGTTGAGCAAAAAAAATAAAAAAATAAAAACACAAACGAAACTACCAAGAAATGCCGACACACGCCCCAACCGCAACTCTAACACACACACTTTCATTAAACTCACACACACACAGCATGCACTCAAAGGAAAAATCCCATGGGAGTGGACGTGTGTTTGGTTTGGCAAATTTTCTTCGCTGCAAGTTCTGCACACGCATATCTGTACACACTTAACATGGGCGTGTGTGTGTGCAGTCGTTGTGTGTGTGTGTGTGTGTGTGTGTGTCAGCTCCGTCACTTTGGGCTTCCGTAGTAATTTAATTTACGCTAACATATAAAGTTTATCCATCGTAAATATCTTTAATTGTGTAATCAGATTTATTTATGCAAATGACAACCCTTAAAAGTTGCACAAATCAATTAAGATTGTTTTATAGAGTGTGACTCAACGCAGAAATAGCTGTGAGGGAGTATTAGAACTGTGTGTGTGTGTGTGTGTGTGTGTGTGTGTGTGTGTGTGTGTGTGTGTGTGTGTGTGTGTGTGTGTGTGTTGGCATTATTAGAAACCGGAAGCTCATCTAACTGCTGCCAGTGCTTCTGAAACACCTGCTTGTCTTATCAGTCTTTAAAGTGAAGTAACCTTTGTGTCTGTTTTAGCCGGAGGTGCAGCTTTTTCATCATCGCTTCAGCAGCTGGCTCTATCTCCACTCTTGATCATTAACGTCTGCGATTAAATCACTAAAACCAACATTTCCTGTTACTATTTAAAACATGTAAAATTGTTGGTTTCAGAAAAGAGTTTCTGAGTTTCTCAAATACATCCTTCCTATACAGGCTGAGTATATAACAGGGTCATACATGATTTGAAACAATACATCAGATGTGGTTTCTTTCCTTGTTTTAAGCCACTCTCCAGTCCTCTTTTGTTCAATTAGGAGAAATGGGAGTCAGTTATTCCAGCTGATTAATTATCCTATTTCATCCCCTCATCTCAGACTCTTTTGCACACATTTTTACTTTCCCACAATGTTGTAGTGTCCGTCACAAACTTTGAACTTTGAAAAAGCTGTTTTCTGGGCGTGATTGCTGAAAGCTTAAAATTGCATTAAAGCCTAATATGCATGCCATTCCATCGTACCTTCTGACCGACATCAGACGAGTACAGGAACAACTTTTAATCTTTGGTCCCATGATCTTTTCTTACGGGCGCAGTCAGGCAATCCGTACAGTGCTCGAGCAACTTTGACCCCCACAGTTCAGTCAGTTTGGCTATAGTGTGAGTGCTGCTGTACACTTCCTCGTCCCTGGAACGGTGCAGTTACTCATGCAGGAGCAGAAGCAAGGGAACGAGATGTTTGAGGTATAATCGATCATCGTCTTGCATAATCCAGAAATCCAGGATTGTAAAAGGGCCATATCTGAATGAGCCGCAAAGTCAGTAAAGTTTCAGTCATGTTCTCTGTGTTGTTCTCCACTGTTAGAGAAAGGTCACCATGCTGCTATCATTCAGTCTTGTCCCGGCAGCAGAAGCCGGGCTCTTGAGTAGTGGGAGCTCCCCGAACTTACAGCGGGGCGATCTGTCACTACCACCACCAGACCCCCCTGACGCTCAGCCTCCACCATCGGACTGTGTCGTCCCCACAACTGCCACCGTCCTCATTCATGCACGGCCCGCTCCGACCTTGAAATGATAACCGAGCATTGTGTTTGTTTTCATCGTCTTTCTTGCATGACACACACTTCGGTGATGATGATGGTCGGATCTTGAAGCGCTCAAAAAGTGTGCATTATTTTGAGACAGATTCAGAAAATGTCAAATACTAGTAGGAGTAGCAGAGAGACTAACTCCCATGATTCCCCGCCAGCCTCAACGTCATCTTTTGTTATTGTTTTGATTGAGAGCCCCCTGCTGGCAGAATCTACACACTGTGCCTTTAAATAGTCATTTTCTTTATTTTGGTGTTTTTTATTCTCTAACAGCTGACAGCAGCAGCTTTCCAGCTATCAGGATCAGTTTGGACCACTAATGAAGATCCCCTCTCAGATCTGAGACGTCCAATAATTAATGACCAGATCAAATCATCCTGTCAGTCACAAGTCACGGCTCCGCTGGCTTCTGAGAAATGCTGTCGCTATAATTGATCTTCAAAGAGCAGCTGAATAATGACATTAGAATCAGATGTCGCAGTTTAACCGACGCTGCTTCTGTCATAGATTAACTCCAAAGGAAAAAAGGGGATTTCTTAAAAAAAAAATGTTGATCAGCTGCTGAACAGGATGTTTCTTTAGGTTCCAGTTTGATCTGTCCTCATCTAAACACACAATCCAACTAATCTGATTTGATTTCCTGAAATACTTAAAATTTGCAGCATGAAAATAAAGGAACCTATGATTGTGATCTCTACATCCGTCCTTCCTTTTAGGTCATTGTGTGTGTGTGTGTGTGTGTGTGTGTGTGTGCTTCACTGACACCTCTGTCGTACGTCGACCCGGCTCTGTAAACAGCGTCCTGCCCTCTCTCATTGTTCAGCATGGGAAAGTATTTCAGCAGAGGAGTGAATCACACCGTCAGCTGCTCTGGTATTCAAAGAGCGTGTGTGTGTGTGTGTGTGTGTGTGTGTGTGTGTGTGTGTGTGCCTGTGTGTGTGGGAGAGAGACAAAGAGAGAGAGAGAGAGTGAGAAAGGGTGAGTTAGAGGGCAATAGTCAGATCAAATAATGATGAAAGATCAGACCTTTTAAACAACAATAACCGCTTTTTAATCTCATCATTAAAAAGCTAACTTTGAATTAAAAAACTTGGATTTCCAGGCGACTTCTTTCACATAAAGTCATCTTGTTGGGACTAGAAATTCTTTACTTTTTTTCCTTATTAATCAACTCAACCCTGAAGGAGTTCCCATCACTCCCTGGAAAAAGATGAAGTTGGTCAGAAGTCCTGTACGTGCTCGACTTATAGATCCCTCTCTGCAAAGTCTCTCCTATTACACTGAGCAGTTTTGATACTCTGATCTGCCCTCGTCTGGTGTAAAACATGTGATGCAACACAGTGACTCCAAGACACAAAACACAAAACACTGCTTCAAAGTGAAGAAAAAAAAAACTGCCATAAAGAGATCCAGAACGGCCAAAGAGAGAGAAACAATTTCAGGAGAAGGTGCGACTAAAAAGAGACACAAAACAAGATAACATTAGACCACTGTGATAGGCCAGACCATGACATACTATCCTCCCATTGTACACACTGATGAGGTAAGTTAAGCATATTTCTATTTTTGTTTTGTGCTTTAACGACACTGGGGATATGACATAAATCAATCAATCAGTATTTGTATAGCGCCAATCATAACTGCGAGAAAAAGACGCTTTTCAAAAGAGCATATGTGATAATATGCAGGAAGGATTTCTCCTTTGTGTTCCTCTCGTTCCTGTTGTCCACACTTCCATGCTGCTGAGGTGGAGGTCGTAGCAGGACGTGCATGAATGAGGACGGTGGCGGTTGTGGGGACGACACAGTCCGATGGTGGTGGCTGGGCGTCAGGGACGTCGGGTGGTAGAAGAGCTAGATCACCTCGCTGTAGGTTGAGGGAGCTCCATCACTTTGGGCTTCCGTAGTAATTTAATTTACGCTAACATATAAAGTTTATCGATCATAAATATCTTTAATTGTGTAATCAGATTTATTTATGCAAATGACAACCCTTAAAAGTTGCACAAATCAATTAAGATTGTTTTATAGAGTGTGACTCAACGCAGAAATAGCTGTGAGGGAGTATTAGAACTGTGTGTGTGTGTGTGTGTGTGTGTGTGTGTGTGTGTGTGTGTGTGTGTGTGTGTGTGTGTGCGCACGATATGTGTGTGTGTGTGGTAGAATATGACACAGGAATGATTCACTTGTACATTTATGGAGTTTGGTGGTATCATACCGTAGCAGGTATACTTTCTGTGTGTGTGTGTGTGTCTGTGTGTGTGTGTGTGTGTGTGTGTGTGTGTATGTGTGTGTGTGAGAGAGAAAGAGAGAGAGCTCCTCGGGGGAGTGTGTTGGTTTTAAAGGTGTCAGTTAGAGTTAGGAATGGAGCACGCTTGGGTGTGGACGTATCCCACGATCCTCTGGGAGCGAGAATCAATTTCACAACTAGTATGATCCTGTTACATCTCTCTTTAATACACACCCACACACACTTACACACACAAACACACACACACACACATTATAGATACGATCATTTCTCACACATTAGATGACACACATGCCACAGTATCTTGTTCTCCGTGCTTCACATGCACGTTTCTCGTCTGTCGTGTAATTTTTCTCCCCTCCACCTCACCTCTCTCTCTCTCTCTTTCTCTCTCTCTCTCCCTCTCTCTCTCTCATATTTGTCCGTCACACTTCCAAAAGTTCAGTTTCGCACTTAAATTCTCTGCATCTTTGTAACAGGCAGGAACCTGCTACTCTCTGTAAATCTCCACTGGCTTTACTGTACAGCTTTATTAGTGCTTCCATGTGAGGAATGCCTTTGATTCATCATCTCAAACATTGCACAACTTCACTCTCAGCAGAGCAGAGAGGAGCTGTAACTGCTCTGACTTCAAACATGCAGGGGGAAGAGTGTGAGCCCCAGAGCAAAAACACACACAAGCTGTAAACCAATCAATCAATCAACCAATCAATCAATCAACCAATCAATCAATCAAATGACAGCCCGTGTGTGACATCGGAAAAACAAGTTTCCGAGTTGTAAATGAACACCTGCTCAAGTCGGAACAATAACTCACTTTTGGTCCGCACCGGAACATGAACCGGCGACCAAACCAAGTTCCTACAGACTGAGTTACTGCCCCTCCTCTTTCACCAGTCATACGTCTCTTAGAACCAAAATCCGGATCATTTACTAAAACCGTTACTGTACTATTTAGAAAAACTGAATTGTTTCATGTGCCTTGTTTTCATCTGTGTGAAGCACTTTGTAAAGTGCTCTATGAATAAAGATTATTATTGTTATGGTGTTGATTGTACGACGTCTTCTTTCTAGTTTTTTAATGCATGACTTAAGAAAGTAAATGAGATATAATAATGCATTATTACTTTTACTTTCACTTTCAAGCGCAATACAAGTTAAAGGGCAACACTACCTTTTCATAATGTATAATTATATTATCATAATCATCACCTGTTACATTTTATGACAGTACTACAGTCAGTGTAGTCAGTAGCATTTTGCGTTGCAGCTTGTAAACACAACATTCAAACTGGGCCCCTCCTCCTCCTCCTTTGGGTCTCATGGCCTCCAGCAGAGCGCCTTCCCTGCAGAACGTAGTGTTTACGTTTACTGCTTGTAGCTACACTGCAAGCTAACGCACGCTAGCACAAGCTAACCAATGGTGCCTGTTCAACAGGAAGCAGGCCAACTCTCCGTCCACGGGTAAAAGCCAACACAAGGTTTATCCTCGATTTAGGTAGTGTTTTATGTGCTTGACTTTTAACCTCACTAAGATTTTGTCCCAGCTGAGTTTCTTGTGGGTTTGGGATGCAAAGTAAAACCAAATTAGAGACAAAACATCACGTCTCTGGTATAACATGAAATGTCACCACAGGGGGCTTGTCGTCTTTAATTGTGCAAACCGTGATGTCGATTTCCAAACACAGGATTTCTCGGTCAGAAGAGTCGCTCTTGATTAATCAGCCGTAACAAATCTGGAGGTCAGAGTTCACCTGGACCTGCAGGATTTTACACCGAAATATGAAACCAATTCTTAAATGTGTCCGTCGCCGGCGCTTTGTGAAGTCAGTTTAAATGAACGAGGGTCAGACAAATAACGGTCGCCTGGAATGAACGCTCGTCCAACAATAAAGAGTTCAAGGAAAGCCCGGCTCACTCTACCAGGAGCTTTAAAATAAATCCAACCAATCAGATGACAGATATTCTTCTCTTTAATCTCAAGCTGTTGAAAAGGGGAATAATATGTTCTCTTTAAAGATATTGATTCATACTGAATTATAGGATACCCTTATATATATAGATGGACTGATAACCCCGGTATTAACCAGGCAGGAAAGTGTTAATAAAGATAAACAGAAGCTAACATGAACGTTGACTTCTTTATTGACAGAAGGTGACGATGGATTAGAGGGACCAGTTTTAAATCCTGGAGAAACATTTATCTTTAATATTTATACATCATGACCTTTAAAGAGAAAGACCTGCTGTAATAATTGTATCACACACACGCACACACGCACACACACACAAACACACACACGCCCTAACTAACGGGTGCCAGATCTTCTTGTTGCCCTATATGGTAGTTCCTGTGACACACTGCACTGATACACGTGAGGGTTTTAAAACCGTTTCTCCAGGCTGCAAGATCGTATTTCAGAGTGTATACACACACACGCACTCACACACACACACACACACACACACACACACACACGCACTCACACACACACACACACACACACACACACACACACACACACACGCACTCACACACACACACACACACTCACACACACACACACACACACACACACACACACACACACACACACGCACACTGACAGCTGCTGTAAGCAAAGAGCCTTCTCTGTAAAAGAGGTAAGGAGAGAGGACGAGAAAGAGGGATGAAGTATGAAAGGAGAGAGAGAAAGATGAGCGATAGAGGAGAGGGGAAAAAAAGAAAAGAAAGAAGGAAGTAAGAGAGGGACGGCTGATTGGTTGGATTGAAACATACTTTGCGGGGAGTCTGGGGAGCGTCCTGTATGAAGAAACTGTAAAGAAAAAATAATTTTTTCTAATAAATTCACAAGGCTAATGCAAAACATTTCCAGCCACCTTAAGTTCCAAATGGCCGACCCTCCTCTGCAAATGTCTGATCAGCAGCAGGCTAAGTTAGCGGCCATGCATCCATACATTTCATTTACTTTGTCATTTCTGGTTGTCCTCTCAAGGTCTCGGTTTATTTATCTCACAAAACAAACCTTGAAATATACTTAACCTACATAATAAGTGTGAACAATAGCAGCATGGCATGTCATGGTCTGATCCATCACAGCAAGCTTTGTCATCCCGAGATAACAAGAGGGATTACTCAATATCAGGAGACAAAAAAAAGTGACTCATTAACACAGGAATCAGTAGAAATGGGATCAACATTTGGGTGACAGACGTCTCCTAATTTGAACTGTTTTAGTTTGAGTCTTTGGGTTTAGCAGAACATCACATTCCGAGTAGAAGACGCACTTCTCATCCACTTTTTTGATCTGAACATTTGGCAGCGTCCTACATACCCGAGCGACCATTAGACGAGAATAAAATGCTCGGACACTCGCCGTAATGGACTTACTGCTACCACCAAAACACACTGTACACCCCCAGATGTTTTCAGCAGAGCCAACGGGGGAAGCACAGCACTGTGTGTGTGTGTGTGTGTGTGTGTGTGTGTGTGTGTGTGTGTGTGTGCCTGACTGTGTGTGTATGTGCAACACCAAAACTCAATGTGAACTTTACAGACTGGGACACCAGTATAACACCATCACAGAATCGATATGATGACGGCTGAGCATTCTGCACTTCTGGCACTTCTGGAGTCTGATTGAGGGCTGAGGACTCATGCAGGAAGACCAGTTCAAACTTTTTTACCTCTTTGGGAGACCCCCCCCCCCCCCTAAAGCTAACTAAACTAAACAAAAAAAAATAAAAACTTTACATTCACTCTGTGAGTAGGTTACATACACTTTTTTACAAGATTGTTTTCTCATAGTCCACTGCACAGCTCCTACATTGCACCTTTTGTGTTTTTTATTTTTTATATTTTACATTTTTAAATTCTATTTTATATATTGTAAAAGCTTCTTATACTTTATTATTTAAGTTGTTGCTAGTTCTGCTTTATTTTAATTGTTAATAGTTTAGCACCAATACACCAAGTCAAATTCCTTGTATGTGTAAATGTACTTGGCAATAAAACCCGATTCTGATTCTGATTCTGATTCTGAAACTGACTGGGTCTCATACTGGTGCACTTATTTTCCAGATTTCACAGCATGTAGTTCATTACAACAGTCAGGCTAAATTACATGTTCCAGACCTTTTAATTTACAAACTGTTGAACACATTTGAAGGTGATGTAGTTGATGTGGATCAACATCAGCGAGCCAGAAGGTGAGGACCGGGTTATGATGTTTTGAGGACTTGATCTTTTAAAGGATTTTCCTGTGGTTCATTTCAGGGCAGATTATGGACACTTATTTGCTAAATATCAGATGAGTTGGGCGTCACTTTGAAAGTCCCTCGGGATCAAAAAAGTGTCTTTCTATCTTGGAGATTTCCAAGGAAAGCTGAAGCACAAAAGGGGGGATAAAAAGGATCAAACGTGCAGAGAGCGATGAGGAGGATGAAGGAGACATGCAGGCCGAGTATTAAAGCGAGCGTCTGCAGGTCAGGAGGTTAAAGACTTTACACAGCAGCACTGACAGGTTTACAGGACCAACACTCAGCAGCCGAAAGTCATCAACACTTTGTCACAGCGACTGCAGACTCCCAAGAGACCACTTTTTTTCTCTCAGAACAGACATGCAGAGAGGAGGAAGAGATTATAGGAAGAACCATGGAGCAGAGAGGTCAACAACATGGATCCCATCAGTTTGAATAAAGACATCCACCCTGAGAGTCTGAGGAAAACTCTGCGTTTGTTTAACCCAATTACTGCTGCACGAGATCTTCTTTTGAGTTACCAAAACATCTGAAATAATAACTACATGAGTCAGAGCATTGTTTTTGCAGTACTTAGCTGTGTCATTATGTTTTATATTTGATGATGATGTCATAGTATTGCATTATGGGCAGAGGACAAATGGAGGACAACATTTGAGTTTAGCAAAATGATCTTTGTGAAAATGTTGTGTTTAATCCTGTTTGACATTGTTCGAAGATAAAAATACTCAGAGCACGAAGACATCTTTGAACACTTCACTTAACCTTTAGCTCGCAGAGTTAATGTTTGAAGATGCTCCAAGAAGAAGTTACATCACGTGTAGTGTTGAGTATTTCTATTGTAGATTAAAATATGAAAGTGCCTTTGCACTGTGCTGATAGTGCAAAGACACTGACATGAGCTTAACCCAAAAAACATTTGTGAAACATTAAAGGTTTTTAGCTTTTTCCTTAAAAAAATTTAAATATAGACGTATACAAAAGTATTGTCGCTCCATCGTCCCTTCTGGGCCTCCATACATGTGTGGTGGTGACTGTGTCTGCAGAGACTCTGTCCTCTGACTGGATTTTACTGATCTGCTTTGTTCTGGTTGGCTCGGGACGTTTCTGGGCGGAGCTGGTGTGTTTCCTCCAGCCAATGACAGCGCAGCAGGTGAGTTTAGGAGTGGATACAATTCAGCGTTCGGACGCGATTCAAATATGACTAACGTTGATGTAAGAGCAAAGAAGAGAAAATATAATCACAGTGAGGAGAAACTCCAAGCGGATAAAGCTTGTTCTAAAACGAGGGTGAACCTTGTGTTGTCTTTTACTCGTGGACGTGGAGTTGGTCCGCTTCCTGTTGGACAGGCAGGTGACAAATACCGGCGGTTAGCTTGTGCTAGTGTGTGGTAGCTTGCAGTAAACGCACACACTACGTCCTGCAGTGAGGGTGCGTTGGGGGCAACGAACACTGACTCCAAGTTAACAAATATGTGGTTACATTCCTTCATTCAGATTTTATTTGGATGAAAATGTTCTGGGTGTTTATTTAGCTAAATGTGATGACAGAACAGACAGATTGTTAAGGAATAAAAAACGTGCATCAGTTAAATTGTTCATTTACTTAAAACCCTTTAGCTAAGATCATACCGACTCCGGGGATAAAAAAAAAAAGTTTGACAGATGTTGATGGACTTCCTCTAACAGTTCCATTATGTTTCTATTTAACCTTTAAAGATTAGCCGCGTTTGCTAATTTCTTTTCATCTGTGCACAAAGATCCATAAGAACCGCATGACCGAGAAGTCAGCACAGGACTTACTGTAAATCAGTCATGGATTTTCTCAAGGATCTCTGGATTATTTTCAGCCTGTGTTGTAAAAATTCCACACATTTTCCAGGAGATTAGTAGACCCAGAGTAGAACTGTACTTCTTTCCTTGGAACCGTTTAACTGGAAGAATGTGTGAGACAAGTAATGACACGATTTCAGGGATGTACAGGAGTTGTAAATGCAAAGAGGGGGGGGGGGGACTTACATGTATATGGGGGAGTCACGAGGACCAGGAAACAGCATCCATTAACAGTTATTATATAATGTGTTGAAAAAGAGGAATGCATGTGTTCTTGCTCTTATTTCAGCATCATTCAAGTCCGAGTCTATTTTCAACAGGAAACAGAGTTTGTGGAAATGAGGAGTGAGGTGTGGATGTGGTCCTGAGTCATCCTTAAACACCTGAAGCACCAAACAGGAGATTGCCAATGTAAGGTCAGAAAAGTATGTGATTTTAACTTCACAGAGTGAGTGCATGATCGCTGCCACGCTTCCCCTGCATCTGTTTGTCGACTGTGCACGATGCAGTATGCACATGAACAGTAGGGGGCCGTGCAGAGGGGTCAGAGGGGACCTGACAGTTTTAACAGAGCAAAGTAAATAAAAAAGATTTAAAGGTCAAGAACTGTTAAAAGTATCCTCCAGTAACACATGCAGTGCATATAGCCAAGAGTGTCAAATTGTTTAATATGACAAAAGTGGACGTAGCGGCAAAGAAGGGTCATGAGCCCCGTTTCCACCAAGCGGTCCGGTTTGGTTCAGAACAGTATGGTACAGTTCGGTACAGTAATCCCTGAACTTGCTTGCGTTTCCACAGCCAACCGTACCCTTATTTGGTAAGCAGAGTGTAAGCCAGATAGCCTATAGCAGCCCAACACAGTGTAGCCCGCTATTAATTCATTTCAACAAAGAAGAAGAAAGGGACACAGTAAACAGGGACCCTTTAGGGTCAGATCGGTACCATTTGCACCCCAACAGAAAGGTACCATAAAAGTAGGACAGTATCCTTATTTGGGTACCATTCCCAACTTTTGACGGTGGAAACGCCAATAAATGGGTACCGTACCAAACCGAACTGAACAGGACGGCTTGGTGGAAACGGGGCTGTAGTGACATATAACGAGAAGAAGATAAAGCTCGTTCCAAATCGATGATGAACCCAGTGTTGCCAACTTGGCGACTTTCTCGCTTTATCTGGCCACTTTCCAAAGTCTCTTGGCGACTTTTTTTGTCAACAGCTAGTAGCGACAAATCTAGCAACTTTTCCTGGTGTAATTGGAGACTTTTTTGGTGTTAGAAACTGACGTGAAAGCACGCATTGCTCTGCAGTTACTGTCCTCAATGAGCAGCGGGTGCTGCCGTGAGCCCCTCCCCCTTCCAAAAGCACTCACAGGCTGTCAGTGTAGCCTCGCACAGCAGACCCAGCTGCAGTCAGAGAGCAAAGAGGAGACCCACACCACTCTGCGTCCAGACTGCAACGAAGCCGCTGCTGTTCCCGCCCTGGCTTACAGAGCTATGTGTAAATGTTTCTTCACTTTCACACAAAAATAAAACACTGCATTTGACTCGCACAGTCTTTTAATTAAATTTGATATTCTAAGATTTAACAATACAGGACAAACGTGATTTATGTAAAGTGGGTCTCAAGCAATAAAGCCATGAAACCAAAAACAAAAAAATTGTAGTTCATATTTGGCAAATGGCAAATTATGCAAATTAGGCGATGACGTCATTTAGCAACTTTTAGGACAGCCAATAGCTACTTTCCTTACTGAGGAGTTGGCAACACTGGGTGAACCTTGTGTTGCAGCTTTTACCCGTGGACGTGGAGTTGGTCTGCTTCCTGTTGGACAGGCAGGTGACAAACACCGGCGGTTAGCTTGTGCTAGCATGAGTTAGCTTAGAGTGTAGGAACAAGCAGTAAACGTACAGACTACGTCCTGCAGTGAGTGTGGGGACGAGCCGAGGAGGAGGGGCCCAGTTTGAATGTTGCGTTTACAAGATGCAACAAAAAATGCTCCCGACTCCAACTTTAAATATTTTCCATACTTTAATGATTTTCCAGGGATTCACTGACCTGAGAGTCCATGCAGAGCGAAGAAGAGGAGAGCAGAGAGAGGAGGAAGACAGAGAGGATGGATGATGCAGAGGAGCACACGGCACTCTGCACATCAATCATTGTATAAACGTCAGAAAGAGCTAAGCTTGCAACACTCACACACACACACACACACACACACACACACACACACACACACACACACACACACACACACACACACACCCTGGACATGTGACATCTCAGCTGCTTTCTGCTCCTCTGTGGCTGCTCGCAGGAATCTCAGAGTCAGCAGCTCTGAAACAGCAGCGCGATCAACTCCACAGAGGATTGGTTGTAAATTTTATCGAACTGAGAAAGCCGTAATCACCTCATCACTCATCACTCATCACCACACATAGATTCATATCTATATGGATCATAGACTGTATAAAACAATGGACGGCATTACTGCTCCCTTAAAGTGAAGCCAAAACCTTTAGAGCTCCCTCTGCTGACTGGCTGCATCTTAGATTATGAGCTCCGCCTCCTCCGTGTTAACAGACGGAACACGGTGCAAACTAAGAGTCAAAATTCTCTCAAACACAGATTATGTCTCGATGATTATAGAGTTAGGCCCCGTGTCCACCTAGCGTTTTTTTTTCTCAGCCCCAGCGTCTTTTTGAGTAGAGAGCGTTCACAGCAGAAAGCAACCACCTGGGTGAAAAGCGCGAGCGATCAAGTTGAACATATTTTAACTTTTCAGAAAGGCGCTGTTGATGTCACCGGCGCTCTTTTCCTAATGTATGATATTACCGTATTTTAGCCTCCTACTTTTCAGAGCAGGGGCCTCAGGAGTAGTGTGCAGGCCAGTGGGGGAATGTCGGGGGGTGGGGGGTAATCATGCTCAGTGTAGTGTGAGTGCGCCCTCAGAGTCTCTGACCAGCAGAGGACATGTCAGGACATGCCCGGTGTGCCACAAAGAGAGACAGCTAATGCTAATTGAGCCCTTAATGAATGGAACTGAGGCAGAAGGAGACAGACCGAGGGCAGTGAAGCCTGATGCCAGCTGCTTTTAAAATATCAAATTCAATTTTGTGCTTCATTATACTCTGATCTGAGCTCTACAATTTAGACTCTCATGAGTTGCTCCAGCGGATCT
>NC_083618.1:22287102-22364602 GCF_963584025.1 Labrus mixtus | reverse complement strand
AACACTCAATGTTTGTTTACAAGAAGCTTCATTCATTTTTTTTTTTTTTTAGATTTGCACTGGTCTTAATTGTTAATTTATTTTCCAGGTGATTTATCCTCATCACTCCAAACTGTCAGAGAAAGAGGTGAGTCAGACTCATGTCACATTTTTTAAGATTTATGACGTTAACTCAAAGAAGATCGTAAAAAAAAGCAGTTGTTCACGTTGGTTCATTGCATTGATTATCATTTGATCATTTAAAGTTTGCTTTCTGACATTTGAATGACAACTAAATAAATCAAATCCTCTTTTTTCCCCCTCAGAAAACAAGCATCTGCTACCTTTCTTTTCCCGACTCCAACTCAGGTGAGTTTCTGTTTCAGCCTTTTATTGTCTGAACTCTGAAAAGCCCAGTTCACTGCAGAGTTTGGCTTTCATGGTGACGTCTGATATGGTTATTAAACGGTGTTAAGTGAGGCCCCTGCACTAACTCAGCCTGTAGGGATTGTGCAGCTCAAAGAGGGTGATAAATAACAACTAAAATCTAAAGAAAAAAAGATTGGCTTTTGGCATGTAATTAGTCATTTGTATTGTTATCAACCAGGAATTCTACTACTGCGTCTCGTTTCTGAAACATAACCTTTAGGCTCTGGTTTCAAAAGCTGCCTTTTAATCTTTGATATACTTAAAATGCTTTGACCCTGCAGCTGCAAGAAGTGTGGACTTGAGAACGTAAGAAAAAGCCTAGAAAAAGGACGAACACAAGCGTTTGTAGACACTCTAACTAATGTGTAATTCTACACCGGAGAGAAAAGTAGAGTAAGGATTGGTTTACACACACACACCTCACAACACCTGTGTGGAAGTGTGTGTTTGTCTGCAGGTGTGTGTTTTGTTGATTGTGAGTCAGCTTGCGGTCGAGCTGACGTACCTGCTGGCCTCAGGATGATGACAGGATTAGGACACAATACGTACAGAGCTGAGAGGGAGAGAAACAGAGAGATAGATAGAGAGGGAGAGCAGGTCTGCATCTCTCGCTCTCTTTTTCCCATAATTCAGTCTCACATCTTAACGAGAGATCTTTAGTTTCCCAGTTTCTCTCTGTCATCATGATGTAGTTAATTATTTTTCAGGTTTCTTCTTTACGTTACTTAAAGTCAAAATGAAGTTCTTCAGTTTCACAAAAAGTCTCGGCATGGTCGCAGGTCCAGAAGTCGTCTCTCTCACTTTTCATGTAAACACAAACACAGAAACAAAATGACCAGACTTTGGAGCTTTCCGCTGACGACCTGTTTCACCCTGGGTGGTCTGAAGGCAACACGATGTGTGATGTCACGAGTCCAGGCTGAGCTCTGTGAAGTGTGTGTGTGTGTGTGTGTGTGTGTGTGTGTGTAAATCTATGTGTCTCCTCCGAAGTGGAGCGCCTTTAGATCTCAGTGTGAGCTGAAGTGTCTATCATTACCTCACTCTCTCACACTCTCGCTCTCCTGGTGTGTTTGTTCCGAGGAGGACATTTGGAGGTCATGTAAAGGTTAAGGTCCAGTCATCAGGCACTTCCTATTTCCCCCTTTTTTTCCCCCCGCTTCCTCTTCCTGTTTGTCCAAGAATCTGAAGGAAACCTGGAAGCTAGAGAGAAACGGAGAGGTGCAAAATGAAATCACAGAAATGACACAGAAACCAAAGCAAAGTATAAATCCTGCTTAGAGCCAGAGCAGCTCGGATTCAGGCCGGCTGCCCAGTGTTCCCCTGATGACCCCACCGTCACTCTGTTGTGTTTCCAGGTTGTCTTGGCGACACCCAGTTCTGCTTCCGCTTCCGACAGGGCTCAAACCGGAAGTTGTCGCTCGGCTGCTTCCTGGAAAACACAGACCGTGATGCTCCGCCCTGTCTGAAGGTGAACGAACACACACACACACACACACACACACACACACACACACACACACACACACACACACACACACACACACACAGAGTAAATGGTAAATGGACTTGAGCTTGTTTATTTCTTATCTAGTCTTCTGAAGACTCAAAGCTATTTTTCACTGCAGGTCACACCTACACATTCTCACAGTGATGGTAGAGGCTGCTGAGTAAAGATCCATTCATACACATTCATACACCACTGACAAAGCAGCAGGAGCAACTTGGGGTTAAGTGTCTTGCCCAAGGACACTTTCCTGCAGGAGCTGGAGGCTGAACCCCTGACCTTACGGTTCAGAGACGCCCGACTCAACCACTGATCCACAGCCGCCCCAGCACACATCTGAATCATGTGTTTTTGTTTTGCAGAGAGACCAGGGTCATTACTACGGTTACGTGTACTTCCGGCAGGTGCGAGACAAATCCCTGAAGAGAGGATACTTCCAGAAGGTCAGTGTCGATCAACGCATCAATCAGACACGACTCATAAATCCATCTGTTCAAGTCCTGCACATGTCATCAATCATTCAAGTGATTTATCAAGTAAAAAATACAAACCTGGTTCCTGCTTCTCAAATGTGAATGTATTTCTTAAAGCCCCTGGACACCTGACTTTAAAAATAACAAATCTGTATGTGTAATTCAAAGTTTCATTAAGCATCAACAAAATAAAGTCAAAATAAACCTTAGTAACTATTAAAGAAACCTCGTCAAAAACAGCTTATTTTGCAGCTTTGGTCATTTCTCAGGACTGTGTGGGTGTAGCAGCTCACATTTTGATTGACATCTGTCAAACAAAACGCGCACCCACACGTTGTGTAGTGCAACTGTCCGACTCGCTGCTCAAAGCATCCTGGGATACCTAGCCATGCTAACAGAGCTAGCAGCGTCACCTTTTTACAACTTTTCCCCTACGATATGTCAGAGTCATCAACGCACACAAAAAAAGGTGAAATCCTGTTTGGGAAGTAAATGATGTGCAGTGTGTTGGAAACTCAAATCAAACACAAGCAGTGAGCAGCGGAGCCGTGCGGTGCGGACTCTCGCTGTATCTGTTGGCTTTCAGTGAGCAGGCACTGAGAAGCAGAACACCGCTCCGGGTTCTTCAGTAACGACTGGAAACCTGTTGTTGGAAACCTCAGTGGATTTATTTGAGAGCAAACTGCTTTATGTTCAATCACAATCAAACGTGAAGAATATTTTCTAAAAGTGTCAAAATGGATGAACAGGCAAGATCAGGTGACAAAGTTCAGTGTCATATTAAAAATAATGGTCGCCAATCTTAAATATTATTTCCATCTTTGTGTCTAAATCTCTCTGTAGTCTCTGCTCCTGATCAGTAAGCTGCCCTACGTCACATTCTTCCACTCCCTGCTGAAGATCATGGCTCCAGAATATTTTGAGAAACAGGAGCCGTGTTTGGAGGCAGGTCAGTCTGACATCAAGTCACTGTTCACCTTTATATCTGCCTGTCTGTCTGTCTGTCTGTCTGTCTGCCTGTCTGTGTGTCTGTCTGTCTGTTTCTCTGTCTGTTTCTCTGTCTGTGTGTCTGTCTGTCTGTGTGTCTGTCTGTCTGTGTGTCTGTCTGTTTCTCTGTCTGTGTGTCTGTCTGTCTGTCTTTTTCTCTGTCTGCCTGTCTGTGTGTCTGTCTGTCTGTTTCTCTGTCTGTGTGTGTGTCTGTCTGTCTGTTTCTCTGTCTGTGTGTGTGTCTGTCTGTCTGTGTCTGTCTGTCTGTTTCTCTGTCTGTGTGTCTGTCTGTTTCTCTGTCTGTGTGTCTGTCTGTGTGTGTGTGTGTCTGTCTGTCTGTTTCTCTGTCTGTGTGTCTGTCTGTGTGTGTGTCTGTCTGTCTGTGTGTCTGTCTGTCTCTTTCTCTGTCTATCTGTCTGTCTGTCTGTCTGTGTAATGACATTACAGCTAATCGCTGGCCATCGCCCCATGTGTCTGTCTGTGTCTGTCTGTCTGTTTCTCTGTCTGTGTGTCTGTCTGTCTGTCTGTCTGTTTCTCTGTCTGTCTGTGTGTCTGTCTGTGTCTGTCTGTCTGTTTCTCTGTCTGTCTGTCTGTCTGCCTGTCTGTTTCTCTGTCTGTCTGTCTGCCTGTCTGTCTGTCTGTCTGTCTGCTTGTCTGTCTGTCTGCTTGTCTGTTTCTCTGTCTGTCTGTGTCTGTCTGTCTGTCTGTCTGTCTGTCTGTGTCTCTGTCTGTCTGTTTCTCTGTCTGTGTGTCTGTCTGTCTGTGTGTCTGTCTGTCTGTCTGTCTGTCTGTTTCTCTGTCTGTCTGTGTGTCTGTCTGTGTCTGTCTGTCTGTTTCTCTGTCTGTCTGTCTGTCTGTCTGCCTGTCTGTTTCTCTGTCTGTCTGTCTGCCTGTCTGTGTCTGTCTGTCTGTCTGTCTGTCTGCTTGTCTGTTTCTCTGTCTGTCTGTGTCTGTCTGTCTGTCTGTCTGTCTGTCTGTGTCTCTGTCTGTCTGTTTCTCTGTCTGTGTGTCTGTCTGTGTGTCTGTCTGTCTGTCTGTCTGTCTGTCTGTTTCTCTGTCTGTCTGTCTGTCTGTTTCTCTGTCTGTCTGTCTGTCTGTTATATAAATACAAAACATCTCTTATTTCCCTGAGCTGCGTAGTGCAAATAGAACAAAAAACTGCATTCCAGGGTTAATAAGACCGACTAACAACAAACATTGAGACAGGATGGGGGGGTTCGGGGGCGTTTGGTGAGCAGTTTGACTGAAATGTAGCAAAGAGTCCAGCGGAGGAGTGAAGATAAACTTTACTAACTTCCTGCTCTGATCCAACAAACTCTGATTCATACAGCTAATATTTGTCTTTTTTATTGACAGCTTGTAATGACATAGATCGCTGGCCGTCGCCCCATCCTGGACGAATCCTTACGCTGCCTATAATGGGTGTGGTCATCAAGGTAAACACACACACACACACACACACACACACACGTGTACAAACACACTCAGTGGGTGGAGATCAGATTGTCGTCTCCTCTGACGCACAGGTGTAACAAAGATCAGTAATGTTTGCTCATGTTCCAGCAGACATGAAGACGTATTAGATTTATCTACACTCGATTTCATCTTAGAGGAAGGGGAGGTAACCGCTCGTTGATTTTTGAACTTTTGATTTTGTTGCCTCAAGTTCAGTTTTTCTCTTTAGCCAGATGTGTGATATTAGAAGTTATAGTGGCTCCAGAGGAGTCAGGACATCTGAATGAAGGGGATCTGATCCTCACATTTCAGAACATAAGTTGTCTGTGTATTAGTTGCAAAATGTTTTCAATTAAATACCTGCATACTGAAGTGCAGTGAATTTAGGACTGTACATTTCTAGACTTTAAGAAGCGTCATGATTCTGCTGCATCCTCACAAAGATAAAGATTTGCAGAAGTTTGAGAAGAATCCGATAAGATGGAGGTTTATAGATCATGAAGGAAAATTCTCATGCCGGATAGGGACCAAATCACATTTGGAACATGTGGCGTGTACAGAAAAAAACAAAGCGTTTGGGATCGGTTGCTGCAGCACCGAGTAGAGAAGATCATTTAAAGCTCCTGTGAGGAACTTTCATTTTGTGTTGATGTCGTTGCCCGTGTGTATTGATTTGTACCTTTTTAGGGCTGGGTATTGTCCACAACCTCACAATTCGATTCGATTCGATATTGATCAATATGCTTCGATATCGATTCAATATTAAACATAGGTGAGAGAAATACCGAGATAACTCATCACAGTACCTTTTTATATTTGTTAAATAATTATGTGTTTATATTTGTTTAAAACACTCTGACTCAAAAATATATTTTATCGATGCATTATTCTTTAATAAACAAAGAATAAAACATGAAAGTACAGTATGATCTAAAGTGCAAAATTGTGCCTGACTTGAATTCACAGCACCCATAGCGCCCCCAGTGGAGAGGGGTGTCATTACAACGGGAAAAAAATCGATCTCAAGATTTCCCTGAATCGATATTGAACTGGGAAAATAATAATTGCAATGCATTGATGAATCGATTTTTTTTAACCAGCCCTAGTACCTTTTATCTTTGCTGATCTTGTACACGTTGCTGATCATTGTTGGAGAATGATATGAGACTTTTAATGTCGAGTCCTGCTTTAATGCATGTAAGAGAGTGACAAACAAAACAATGAAAAAGTGTTCCAAAAAGGAAAAAGATGTTATTTGTAATTTTCCTCTTTAATGGTGCATCATAATCCCTAATCTGGGAAGTATGTTCAGACCAAGACCAAGGTCCTCCTTCACTCCCCGATCAGACACTCTCAAGTATAGTTTAGTGTCCCCTTCACTTCAAATATGAAGCTTTGACGGAGCAACTCATGACTCCTGTTCTGTCCATGCATTCAAACAATCATCCTGAGCTGTGACCTTCTCACTGTCATGAACATTTGCGAGCGCAGAGTGAATATTCTGAGATAATCGATGTGTGACTGTTGGATCTGTGTGTTGCTGCAGGTTCGCATCCCGACCAGTTACGACAAACCAGGAACCTCCCAGCTGGTGCAGTCCACACAGGTGATCACAAACATAATCCCACACCTGTATGAAAATAAACGTGTTTATACGACTTCGTTTTCAAACGTTGTGTTTCTGTTTCTCAGACTGACAGTCAGGTGTCCATCGTGCTCCCGACCATCCATGAAGTCGACCTCTTCAGGTGAGATGTACAGGTTGTTTTTTTGTTTTTTTTGCTCTCCACAATCTACTGGCTTTTGTCACACTCTGCTGCCACCTGCTGGACACTTTGAGTACTGCAGCATTTTCTCTCCCACCTTTACTAAAAGCCCAACAATCCAGATGTTTTTAAGGGAAAAATATTGGAAGATGTCCTCTGAGTTTTTGTTCTTTTGTAAATTAACCTGAAAAGAATTACGTCTGTCTCACATAAAATTAGCTTCATTAATTAATAAGCTATAAAGAACACTAAAAGGATGCAAGAAAATGTTCCTAAAAACGCCTCACTAACCACTCTCTCTCTCTTTTTTTCCCCAGATGTTTCTACCCAGTCTTCTTCCACATCCAGATGCTGTGGGAGTTGGTGTTGCTCGGGGAGGCGCTCGTCGTCATGGCGCCGTCGCCAGCGGAGTCTTCGGATACCGTGTTGGCGTTGGTCAGGTGAGTTTTTAGAAGGCATTTCAGCAGAGGGACAAAAAGCCTCGACGCACATTTTCTGTTTTCATTTTCTTTGAAGCTGAAGAAAATTTTCGACATTTTTGAAGCCGAATTGTTTGGCAGCTGTAGTCGTGTGAAAAGAAGCTGCAGCTCATTTCTTTCTGCTCATGAAGCCGCACACAGAAGTCACTGAGGCTTCACACATGCCTACGTCGCAGTCTTTGACTCGTCTCTCTCTCTGCAGCTGTATCTCTCCGCTGCGTTACTGCAGCGACTTTCGTCCGTACTTCACCATCCACGACAGCGAGTTTAAGGAGTACACAACGAGGACGCAGGCCCCGTGAGTACAGACTCAGAATGTTTTTGTTTTGTCCCATGATTCAACTAGTTCTGCACCATGTGAGACAAATACAGGGCGTGTGATTCCATCGTTCAGTTTTGTGACAATCATTGTGGGATAAACAAATAGTAAAGTGCATTTTAGATAGAACTCCTTTTTTTAATTATAATAATTCACTTTATTTATAGGCACTTTCAAAACACTCAAGGTCACCTTACAAAGCAGAGATAAAACTGAACAAAAAAGTAACAAAACATAGATAAAATGAATATAAAAAATGCACACTACTTCCTGATATAAAGATCCGCCCGCTCTCTGCAGTCGTTATTACTCTCCTTCTCCTGAGAGGTTTCAGGAGTTTGAAGTGAAGCTCCTTGCTCATTGGTTCTTCATCTCTCTATATCTGCTTAGATTTTTATTATTAAGTGATGATGGTTTTACTCATCTGTGTTTCATCTCTGTCTTCAGGCCGTCAGTCATTTTGGGAGTGACCAATCCCTTCTTCGCTAAAACTCTGCAGCACTGGCCGCACATCATCCGCATCGGGGACATGAAGCAAGCAGGTAAAAGTCAAACCGCTGCTGGTCCTGAAGTTCTGAAATTCTCCTGTCTGGTCAAATGTGATGTTTGTCGACGTCCTAACATTTAATTCCCCCCCCCCCCCCCCCCCCCCGAGTCATTACTGTGACTAGAAGGAAAACGCCTGTTTTCTAAAAAAAGCAAATAACTTCAATTCATTCATAAATTGATTTTTATTCCCCGGCTGCAACCTTCCCAGTGTTACAGTCTAAGTGAGTGAGACGCCCCCTGCACACAGGATGATGATTTATCATTGATAAGTACGGTCTTGTCTCGGTCTCGGCGCACTCTGGTCTCGGGTATGTCTTGGTCCCGGTTAGTGAGGTCTTGACTACAACACTAGCTGTAGGTCAAACGTTCTGAAACATGTCGGATGATGAAAATGTGACTCACCTCGGATGTGTCTCTTCTTCAGGAGAAATGGCCAAGCAGATGAAAGTCAAGAAACTGAAGAACCTCAAAACTCTCGACTCTAAACCCGGTAAATGCCTCACCCTCTACATTGATTATTTATGATTCCCTTTCATTTTTTTTTTTTCAGTGATGATGCATCTTTACAAAAACATTGGTGGGAGATTATTTTTCATTCTGCATTTTGAACCAATCCAGTTTAAGTGCCTGGGACACAAAGCGACGCTGACGAGGCTGGCAGAGACACCAATGACCATCTTTTCTCCAACTTTCTAAAGCCTTCAAAAAACTTAAATGTAAAATTAAATATAAACATCATAGGAAAGAATACTACAGGAGCGTATTGCTCTGGCAGCAAAAGAAAAGAAAAATAATTTTGTGTCCTTTAGCTCACTCACAAAATCTCATTCCTTCCCGTCCTCAGCCGCTCTGCTCTGTTTCACCGCTCTGACTGTTTGTCTTCTTTGTGTGTTTGGATGCTTACCAATTTTATCTCATTGTTTATTTTTTTGGTGTGTGTGTGTGTGTGTGTGTGTGTGTGTGACAGGTGTGTACACTGCATACAAGCCGTATCTGAACAAAGATGAAGAAATCATCAAGCAGCTTCAGAAGGTGAGACCTGAGCTTGTAAAACAACACTGCACATCTTACTGTTTGGACCTTTAACACAGTTTGGTTTATTTATTTATCCGCCTGCTGTGACACAATTTTTAACTTCGATTTGATATGATTCCAGTAAAAATTCATTATATTGACACGTGTTTGGATACCAAAGCTACAAATACAGAAGTCTCAGTATCCCAATATTTCATCAATTTATTGTTGTTGTTTTTTTATCAAGAGCTGCAGGGGAACATCTGCACACAAACATTTTTCTGTTTGGATGAGATCTTTAGTTTTTTTAAAGCGATGGTGCATTTTCATCCTATAAACGATTCAAATAAAGGAGATTAATTGTGTTATAACACACCGTATTGAAAGAGTCTGCTGGGTGTCAGTATCCGTCTTCTTTTATTTTACAGCTGTTTTGTGTTGTTGATTGTTATCATCACGTTGTTGTTGTTGTTGTTTTTTGTGTATTTTATTTACAAGCTGCCCCCAAAGGGTTAATAAAGCTGTTTTAAAGAGATTCAATGGGATTATTCATCATGGATTCATGTTTGATCGTTCTGTTGACTTTTTATATTCTGCTTTTTGTTTTTGTGCTTCAGGGAGTTCAACAGAAGAGGCCCTCGCCGGCCCAGAATGCAATTCTCCGACGCTACTTCTTGGAACTGACTCAGAGCTTCATCATTCCACTGGTAAAAAAACAAACAAACAACAACTTTAGTTAATGTTTATATTTTAATACTCACTACGCCGCCATTCGCTGCCACTCTAGTCAATGCTACTGTTACCACGGTGACCGCCGTGGTCCGTCTCCAGAGCGTGCCAGCAGCGCCAAGCATGTGTCAAGCTACACAGAATAGAACAACCCAGACAGGAAGTTAGACGAGGAAGTGGACGGAGCATCCGGGTCAATTTCAAAATAAAACACAATATACAGACTCATGATCGTGTTGTTCATCACTTTATCAACATTAAGTCGTTTGCGCGTTTCTTCTTGAGATCTCGTAGTTATCCTGTGATGTGTGTACAGCTCACGCTCCAGAAACAGACCCGGCTGGTCAGGGTGTCCGACGGAGCCAAACTGTAGCGTACAGACTGTGTGGAAATAGGCAGTGAAACAACGTCTGTATGTTTTCAGTGAGTGGGGCTGCTGGGTTAAAGTGTGTGTGTGTGTGTGTGTGTGTGTGTCACAGGAGAGATATGTGGCCAGTCTGATGCCTCTCCAGAAGTCCATCAGCCCCTGGAAGGCTCCTCCTCAGCTGCGTCCGTTCATCCAGCAGGACTTCATGAAGACGCTGGAGAAAGCCGGACCTCAGCTCACGTCCAGACTGAAGGGAGACTGGATAGGACTCTACAGGTACACACACACACACACACACACACACACACACACACACACACACACACACACACACACACACACACACACACACACACACACACACACACACACACACACACACACACACACACACACGATGAATGAGGACATGATGTAAAAAAAGGACAACATGCAAGTGCTGGACGGAGCAGCAGAGTCGGCTATACGACGCTATAATGAGAATTTTTGCCTTTATATCAATGGTATTTGTAGTTTCACAGAATCACAACGGACATATTTGTTCAGTTCAGACATTGCTCGCTCTCTTTTTCACTCAGCTGTCATCATCAGCAGGAAGTCTTGATTCTTATGAGAGTTGTGTAGAAGTCACCGGGTAAATTATGACTTTGTGTTCACGAGGACTCTTTCTGCATCTGAAGGAATTTCCTCAAGTCCCCAAACTTTGACGGCTGGTTCCGCAACCGGAGGCGAGAGATGACGCAGAAACTGGAGGCTCTGCACCTGGAGGCGCTGTGCGAGGAGGTGAGGAGGGAGGAGGAGATCGGGTTCTATCAGAGGTCACTGCTTCGATCTGAAATACCAACTGATACTTCTGAAGTTTCTGATCAACTGCAGAGACACACCTGAATTCTCTGAATCTGTCTGTCTCTACCTGTCTGTCTCTCTGTACCTGTCTGTCTCTACCTGTCTGTCTCTGAATCTGTCTGTCTCTACCTGTCTGTCTCTCTGTACCTGTCTGTCTCTACCTGTCTGTCTCTCTGAATCTGTCTGTCTCTACCTGTCTGTCTCTCTGAATCTGTCTGTCTCTACCTGTCTGTCTCTCTGAATCTGTCTGTCTCTACCTGTCTGTCTCTCTGTACCTGTCTGTCTCTACCTGTCTGTCTCTCTGAATCTGTCTGTCTCTACCTGTCTGTCTCTCTGTACCTGTCTGTCTCTACCTGTCTGTCTCTCTGTACCTGTCTGTCTCTACCTGTCTGTCTCTCTGAATCTGTCTCTCTGAATCTGTCTCCCTGTACCTGTCTGTCTCTCTGTACCTGTCTGTCTCTACCTGTCTGTCTCTCTGAATCTGTCTGTCTCTACCTGTCTGTCTCTCTGTACATGTCTCTGAATCTGTCTGTCTCTACCTGTCTGTCTCTCTGTACTTGTCTGTCTCTACCTGTCTGTCTGTCTGTCTGAATCTGTCTGTCTCTCTGTACCTGTCTGTCTCTACCTGTCTGTCTGTCTGAATCTGTCTGTCTCTACCTGTCTGTCTCTACCTGTCTGTCTCTCTGTACCTGTCTCTGAATCTGTCTGTCTCTACCTGTATGTCTCTCTGTACCTGTCTGTCTCTACCTGTCTGTCTCTCTGAATCTGTCTCTCTGTACCTGTCTGTCTCTCTGAATCTGTCTCTCTGTACCTGTCTGTCTCTTTGAATCTGTCTCTCTGTACCTGTCTGTCTCTTTGAATCTGTCTCTCTGTACCTGTCTGTCTCTCTGAATCTGTCTGCCTGTACCTGTCTGTCTCTCTGAATCTGTCTCTCTGAATCTGTCTGTCTCTCTGAATCTGTCTCTCTGTACCTGTCTGTCTCTCTGAATCTGTCTCTCTGTACCTGTCTGTCTCTTTGAATCTGTCTCTCTGTACCTGTCTGTCTCTTTGAATCTGTCTCTCTGTACCTGTCTGTCTCTCTGAATCTGTCTGCCTGTACCTGTCTGTCTCTCTGAATCTGTCTCTCTGAATCTGTCTGTCTCTCTGAATCTGTCTCTCTGTACCTGTCTGTCTCTCTGAATCTGTCTGCCTCTCTGAATCTGTCTCTCTGTCTGAAGGATCTGCAGCAGAGGATCCAGCAGCACTCAGAGGTGGAGACGGTTGATCTGGTCCTGAAGCTGAAAGATAAACTGGTCAGTGTGAACTCAAAGTTCAAAAACTCTGCATCATTACTCCAAAGATTACAGAGAAATCTACCGTTCGTACTGCTCGCACTCAAGTATTACTTTATCAGTTTGTATCTTCTCTTTCTGCAGATTCAGGCGGAGAAGGAGCAGCTCCCTGTGCGTCCAGGGACGGTGGCCAAACTGAGGGCTCACATAGAGGCCGTCATCCTGTCGTTACCGGAGGACCTGCAAGGGATCCTCCACAAGCCCTCCACCCCCTGAACGTCTCCCCCTTTGGCCTGACTCTCTAACCCCACATCGAGCTTGTTTTAAAGTTTGGGGGGGTCTGTGGATCGTCTCACAGATGGAGGAACATCTTGTTTATTTTAAGGACCTCTTCTGGTCAGCACATTTTTGATTCCTTTTAATATACATCTTGTCATACTTACTTTATTCCCCCCCCCACACACGGCTACAGTGGCGGCCCTGAAGTCTCAGCCATCACTTGGTTTTGACACGGTCAGCTGGAGCCGGCCGGAGCTGCACAACATAAACTCCTGTGAACGTTTTCGAGGAGCTGAACCAGCGTTTCTAAGCTGTGAGGAGGTTCTTCAGCACAGCGACGTCATTAAGGAAATTCCAGACTCGTCTCTCTTCTTCACTTGAAGCGTGCGGCTCACTAACAGAGGATCCGCCACAATCCTGGAGCCAACAGCGGGAAAGTTAACTCAGCAGACCTCTGACACTTGGTGTTTTCACCTCCTTGACGTTTTTAGTTTTATTTTATTTTTTAACTTGAAGATGACACGCTGCAGTTCTGCTGACTTTGGAGTTTTCATTCTTCTTTTTTAAATTGAGAAATGTTTTTAAAGAAGTGCACTTCATCGCTCACTGGACCGGAGTGCCCTTCATACACACACACACACACTTCTTTTATGCAAACAAACTGAACCGAGCAGAGCCAAGAAGTGCTTTATAATAAAATCTGACTCAAATGTTAATCAACACACATTAAGCATTAATCACCAGCCGCCCTGTCACAGCCAATGACTGTATATAAAGATGGACGTCTCAGCATCTTCCTGTTGTACAAAAGTGAAGCCAAAAACACCCTGAGCCAGTTTTTGCTTCCTCTCACTGTTTCTCCTCTACTTTGCACACAGCGCTGCAGGAGCCTTATTTGTCAACAGAGCTGTCAATCATGACATTAAACCCATTTTTTTATAGCATCTAATTCTAACATTTTTAGAACCAGGAACACTAGAACATAAATCAGCTTGTTAAGAACTAACTATAAAGACAGATACCATGTTTAAGAAATATTTATTTGACCTATCTCCATCTGCTAACATGGAGGAGGCGGAGCTTATGGGCCCACACTGCAGCCAGTAAGCAGGAGGAGCTCTTAAGGGTTTTGGCTTCACTTTTGGGGAGCTGTCACGTCGTGCATATCTTCATGCAGACTGTTTTTATAACTGTCACTCCAACTCTTTGCTGCAGGTCTGTAGAGGAGCCAATCACATCTCATCGCTTCCAGGTCACATGATCATAAAAGTCTTCTAAAGTATATCAATCTTGTCATGTAAAGGTCATTATATGTTTTATCTCTCTGTGGTGTGACTTGTCATTCACAATTCTGTGTTTAAAGGGTTAATATGCGACTTTGTTAATATGAATACAGCAAAAATCAAATATACTGGGGCGTCTGTGGCCTAGTGGTTAGTTTGCACAATCCCTGTACAGAGGTCGTTGACCTCCAAGCGGGCGGCCCGGGTTCATATCCGACCTGTGGCTCCTTTCCCGCATGTCATTCCCCACTCTCTCTCTTGAGTAGAGCCCAAAAATAAATCCATCCAGTATCTATACTCCATACAGCCCGCTACAGGTAACCGGGTGCTGGAGCCTGTCCCTGCTGTGATTGGCTGAGAGGCATGGTTACACCCTGGACTGTTTGCCTGTCAATCACAGGGCTGACATACAGAGACAGACAACCAGCTACACTCACATTCACACCGACGGGCAATTTAGAGTCACCAGTTAAGCTAACGAGGATGTCTTTGGACTGTGGGAGGAAGCCGCATAGTAAACCTTTAATGTTCAGGATTTGAACTTTGACTCAATCTGGTGCGTCAACAGCTCTAAAGTCTTCGTATTGAGTTCATTACAGATTTGAAAGTTTAAGATTTTAAAACGTATATGACAGATTGTAATTTATTATGTGCTGTGTATCAGTTCTTAAGAGGAGGATTTTTATATCGGGGGGGGGGGAAGATTTATTGATAGGAAAAAGGTTGTACTTTGACGCTTTGTTTAGTGTTTTATGTCGTTTTAAAGAGTAAGCGAAGAGGAGCCAGCCGACTGCTCTAAAGTGAGGAACGTGGAGCATACTTCCTCATTATGACTTTATTCCCACATGACTTAATTCTTCATGGTTGTGTCTGTAATGTGGCCCTGAAACTCTGCCGTACCTCCTCCCCGTTCAGCGTTAAGTTAAAGTGACAGTCAGGCCGGTTTTTACTTCTATTATGTCAAGACATACAGTCAATAGGAATTTATATTTTTAACAACTTCTGTGTGTATTATTCTTTCTCTGAATGTAAACAAATGAACGTAGGGCGTGGCATCTTGAAGGTTACCGTGTGTGATGTCTCTGTCCAAAGAGTTTGTCTTACTTTAAGGGTTAGGGTGCGTCACATTTAACCTCGGATCTCGAAATGACGTCACACCCGACTTGATTACGTGTCAGACCGACAACTCAGAATTTCCGACTTCAGAGACGAAATAGATCGCACCATAATGAAGCCTTAATGTCTGTCAGGAAGTAAAGAACTGTTTTAGTTTCACAAATCACAAAAAAAAGATTCATTTGAGCTGATTTCTACATTAGTATGTCGTAAAAACCCGACATTAGATACAAAATAAAAATACTAATATTGGCGCTCGGTGTGACTACATTACAATACCAAACTTAATATTGGGTAAAAAAAGGAAGTGCGTTCCTGTCGGGGAATTTAAAGGTCAGACGTTCCAGTTGTGACATTAAGATCCTGAATCCAGCACCCACAACCTCCGAGGTTTCAGAGCGCTTCTCATCGTGGTTGCTAGGTGACAAAAGTTACCTCCAGCTCACCTCATGAGGTCTGTTTTAAAAAGCAGCGTATGGCTGGCTTCAGGGGCTCCTCCGTACAACATTTTTTTAACATCGTTATCTCAACATTGTAAAATAAAAACAATAATGAAGCATGCACATGGAGAAGAGGAAAGTACAAAATAATAAAAAAGGTCTTCTGGCAGCTGATTTGAATTTTCAACTTAAAGGGCAATAACTCACAAAATGTTCATGTTGAGAGAAAATCATCCAACCTTTGGGTTCATAAACATTCCTGGAAACGTAAGAATGTAAAAACTAGTAGTTGTAGTACCAAGGCCGTCTCGAGACCACTTTTTGATAGTCTCCGTCTCGTCTCAGAATCTAGACCTTTTTTACTCGGCCTTGTCTCGGTCTCAGACTGGGCGGACTCTGGATTTTAGACCAAGACCACCACTGAGAGGTTTTTTTTTTATCATTAATGAGCCCTGCCTTGGTCTCTTGGTCTTGATTCAATCTCAATCCCTAAATGTCTTAGGTCTCGACTCAGTCTCGGCCTACCTTGGTCTTGGTTTCAACCCGGTCTGGTCCCCGGTATGTCTTGTGGTCTTGGTTAGTCTGGTCTTACAACACTAGTAAAACAAACAGAGTTGTTCCGAAAAGTATCGACAGTCTGAAGGGTCTTGGATGTGATTCTGGTTTTCTGTACTTGGAGTGACATCACGTCAAAGTGTGATGGAGACAAACACATGAACCACTTGTTATCTGCTCTCAGAGGAATGGATTGTGTTCCTGATCTGATGTGTAACGTGTTGTATAAATGCTTTGGACTTTTGCCTTTTTTTTTTGTAAAGCACATCATGTAAAGAAGACGTGCTGGTTGTATAAACCCGTGACAGCGGGTTGTTGGGCAACCGTGCTAGTTTTATATTTGTAAAAAAGAAAAAAAGAAACTAATTTTAACATTTTTAACTTTTATGGACGGCTTTTGTCATCTTCCTCTCGGGGACAGGATGAAGAGTTTTGTACATAAGAGATGTGACATGTTAGCCCAGATATGATGATGTACAATAATTATTTTGTTATTAAAACAAGATGTCTTATGAAATCCAGAAATAACTCCACAAAATGTTCTTTTACTTTCTGACACTAAATATATTGTTTGTTTTTTCAACACCTGGTGTTTTAGTTTGTTTTATTGTACAGACACTCTGTGAAGTCAACCTTTTAGCCACTTATGGAAATTAGTTTGAACAAAGACTCGTTCCGCAGCTGCTTGTTCCTTAAAACTTCTTCTTGCAGACAGATTTATTCGGCTTTCATTTGCTCGCCTAAATTATCTCCAAAACTTGAACCTGAAGCCGTTTTCACATCTGCACTCCTGAACATTTCTAGAGAATTTCAGGCGGACCGCCCCTGAAATCCTCCTGATCTGGCTGTTCACACATGCACCTCATAGCGGGAGACTATCCCTGTCAGATGGGGGTCGGATGAGGGGCAAAAGGGGGTTCTCCTGAGGTCTACTGAGACTGCTATAATGAGAATATTTGCCTTCATATCAACGCTTTGTGTAGTTCAACAGAATCACAATATGAATTAAAGAGTTGAGAACACTTTTTCTGTGTTTACAGTCGAAAAAAAGCACATTTGGAAACAACGGCTAATTCAGAACTCTACTGCGAGTCTGTAAAGAAAAACAAGAGAGACAGAGAGCGTTTCAGTCCTGTTTTATTAATATCAGATAAACCTTCATTTATCCCACAACGGCGAAGCACACATATATAGTAAGAACTTTTTATAAGCGCCATGGCTGAGTTAGTAAAGTAAAAAATTTAAAAT
This sequence comes from Labrus mixtus, assembly GCF_963584025.1. Taxonomy (NCBI): domain Eukaryota; kingdom Metazoa; phylum Chordata; class Actinopteri; order Labriformes; family Labridae; genus Labrus; species Labrus mixtus. The sequence continues at coordinate 22,347,514 of NC_083618.1, read as the reverse complement.
ACAGTAAAATTTTGCCACGACATGGTGTTGTCATGGTTACAGAGAAGTCACAAAGTGCTGTCCCATTGGTATTAAACCTTTTTTGAGCCCTCGCAGCCTCGTGCACTCAATCACTTTCAAGGTGACACCAGTTAAGTCGCTCAGGGCTCAGGGAGGAAATCGAGATCCAGCTGCTGCCGCACTCTCAAAGATGGCTGACATGAATACAGCTGCTGATCACGTGACTTAAGAAACGTGGCTCTAAACGACCAATAAAAATGAGAACAGAAATAGGGCTCAACAGTGTGGTTCCAGAAGTAAAAATCCAGTTCATTTTCTCCACAGCGGATTAGATTATTAGCCATAACGTCAGAACCATCCAAGGTCGACTGACCGCGAGCTACCCGAGTGTAAAAGTTCCTGTAGGAGACACAAGTTCATGTGATATCAACCTCGTTTTAAGAAAAAGAAAATTGATTTGCGGCATCGAGGCGAATAACTACACTACCCAGGATCATAGAGTGTCTCTGATTGGTTGAGCTTGCAGTTACCATGGCAATGTTTCCTGCCCCTCTGCGCCGTATGCGAACAGATATGTTTAGCTAGCAGGCTGGCTTGCTAGTTAGCTAAAACAAAATGTACTAATAACTTGTGACAATGCAGTGAATGTAGTTTATATGTTCACACAACACAAACTACAAGATAGTACAACACTTGCATTAACAGCTTAAACACGATAACGACTAAAGTTACAAGAAGAAACGATATAATTCGCAATGGATTGTGGGATGTGCAGTTCCTTGACAGCCTTGTATCTTTGCTTTTTTATTTTAGTTTTTCAATGCCGTTTTGGTGCCAAATTAAATGTACTCCTATGGTCAGGAGTATTGGGGTAGCTGGTTGTCATGGTTACAGGCTTCAATCTCTTGATAAAAAAGGATTGTGTGAAAAATCAAAGGAGGATCTGAACGGGGAAATGTACTTCCGGGAACCAGAGCCAGCGAAAAAGTGGACGGTCCCTGTTGACCTATTATTTACATTAATAGTATAACATTTCAACAACGTTTCATTTAAGACGCTGTCTGTTTCTCTTGCTCCTCTCCCCCACATTGAGAAACTCTCTGGCCTTCCTCTCTCCTTTTGGACGTCGCCCTCTCTCTTGGAGGCTGCCGATTGGCTGGTTCGCCTGCTTCTCATAGATGTCCTCCAATAGGGTGTTTCCTCTGAGAGAGTAGCTGATGGAGGACCAGGTGATGACAGAGCCGCGGTACATCCTGAAAAACACAAGTGAAAAAAAAATCAATTATGGATTTAACACCAGCCCAAGAAGTAGTATATCCATCCATCCATTATCTATACTGTGTTTTCCTGATATCTAATATTACATTTCATAGTGTAACATTTAACCGTAGATAAGGTGTATATTCTAAGGTAAATTAAAGTTAGTTAGCAATGGAGCAAATGGGTAAGGGTAAAAAAAACTGCAGTTCCTCGAGTGTCCACTTGAGGCTGGCTCAAAAAGTGAGTCAATCTCCATTAATTCTAAAATGTCAATTTTTATACCAGATATAAACGAGTTGACAGCAAGAACGTTTTTGGTCTCTGTGACTTATTTCTCAACATCAGTGTTAAATAAATACAAAAATTAAAATGAAACTCAATACATATAATTATAAGTTCCTGAGTTAAATACTGGAAATATATCAAGCAAAATAAAGACTGAAAACTTCAGGTTTAATATAAGTTTCATGAGCTATGAGGATAAAGTCATTGAAGCTTCAGTGTTTATCCAGCTCTGCATCGGTCTGTAAACCTTTCTGCGTTCTAACCTCTCTCCATTTTTCAAAAGCATCTCCAATATTGATCCTAGTTTGAGCACGTTTCTGCTCGTGGAGCTTATTAGAAACATGCAGAGGCTTTTTAGGTCGGGTACAATCACTTCTATCTGAACCAGTTTCTCTTGCCCTCTTCCATCGCTGCAACACCTGTTGACCTGATAACTGCTCTCATATCTGGCACAAAACGGTGTGGGGGCGGGGCCTTAAAACCACCTACCTTCTCTGGTCCAAACAAATCCAGAGCATTCAGGACCAGAATCTAAAGTTAGAAGGAGGACATACTGGCTGCTGCATTGTTGTCAGAGAAGCCAGCACTTCAACAAAGCATGTTTCCTTAATGTCTGATCATATAGTAAGGTCACGTTATCATCTCACTCACTACACATCTTACACACACACACACAGAGGTACTTACACATAGACCCCCCTGGTCATGTAGTTGAAGACTTCTTTGTAGCGGAGAGGATAATCCCACACCTGGACGTCTGTCAGCTGACCATCAAAACCTGGAAAATCTATCACAGGCTCACCTGACCACACATACTGAACACACACACACACACACACACACACACACACACACACACACACACACACACACACACACACACCAAAAAAATACGCATCCAGTGTTTTACTTTATGCCTATATTGAATTGGCATCTGCTGCTCCACTTACCACTGCCTCGCTTTCTTTTTTCACTACCACACGTATAACTTTCTTCATTTTCATTCAGGGACTTTCATTAATAACCATCTTAGATTTGCGCAGGAATAATGCATGTGAGCTTTAGGAGTGAGTGCTGTCAGATGGGGCCTCCTTAGGGAGGTTTCCTACTGCAATTGCAAACATTGACCCACTGCTGTGCTTAACAATGTGTCAGCCATCAGGGGCCCCCCTACTGGCCTGGGGCCCCCAAAAAGTTGCATGGATGCCTGTTAACAAGCAGCGTCTCTGTGCATACAATGAAGACAGATAAGAGGCTGGTATTATTAATTTAGAGCTAAAGTCCTCCGGTTCATTCTCAAAATCCACCGCCAAGGAAGGATCATCAGGCCTTAAATGAACTCCCACAGCCAGGATGCACACCAGCAGTAAACACTTGAATCCTGCAACAATCATCTCTCGGCCTGAGAACGACGCTAACGCTGGTTGTAAACAGCCGAATGGCAGAAGTGTGACTTTCTGTGATTGGTTTGCCAATACATTTCTTTATCTTGTGATTAATATAGAAATGTCAACAGAAACTTAAGTGACAGTATTTCTTTTTTGGATATCTGCGGATTTCTAAAATCAAAGATGCTAACTGTAATGTACTTTCACCCTAAAGGAGGCACTTGATCATTTTCTTTATTTTGGGTTTCCAGGGGCTTTAACAGAGCTCACATCGCTGCACAAATCTCCCACATTTGTCGGATTATCAGGAATGGTAAGAGGAATACTTGTATCAGTGTGTGCTTCTTCCTCACCGTAGATGTCAGGACCCTCCTGATGCTCATGTTGGAGCCGCTGAACACCTGGGCCACGTTCCTCACAGAGTCCACAGTGAGGCAGACTCTGTTCCAGATCTCCGGTGAAATGTTTGACCAGAAGTTGATGTAAGGTTTCAGGTATGTGTTGGAATAATAATATTGAAATGGCAAAACATATATATTGGGGAAATTGACCCCCAACGTCAGTGGGCGGGTGGATGGACTGACAGTAAAGAGTGAGGGGATGTTTACTTGATAGGCGGACAGGTACCGCAGACACACAGACACACCTGCAAGGGGAAAAAACAAAGAACAAAAAATACAATTGAAGAAAAAACTATGGAGTATTAGGGAAATATTTAAGAATGAAAAAATCTGAGATTTTGAGGACAAAGTCGTTTAACAAGGACAAAGTTGAAGACAATTAAGTTCCAATATTACAAGACTCAAAAAAATGGGGCGGAGTCAGTAGTGGCAGGTTTATTCTTACCAAAAGGTTTCTCAGGTTGGTTTGGCTTCATCCATCATCCAAAAACACTGGCACATTATTGACTCTGATCCAACAATCAAGTGTTCATAATTCACCACCTCGTATTGTCAACAAGACGCCACCCAACCTGAGAAACCTGTTGGTAAGAGCCCACCTGCCACCACTGACTCCGCCCCATTTTTTACAGTCGCTGCCTTCTGGCAACTACAGATGTGGCAACTGCTCCCAGGGCAACTTTACACACAAAGCGATGTGATCCATAGATCATTCACTTTAGAAAATAGGAAGTGCATGTGTGTGAGTTTGTGTTTTTTGGGTGTTTTGAAGCTTCTGTTGCATTTGAAGGTATCATTTGGACAGGTATTTTTGCATTCCCCCGAAATCTCTTGAATAGGATACATTAAGAGAAAAATTCTGGACCTCACTATTTTCTAAACCCTGGTTACGGCCCTGGACACAAGGGGAGGAGCCGGCCGTCCCGTCCATGTAAACACGGCTTCGACAACAACACAGCCAGCGGGAGTCGAGCTTCTCCCTCATTGTAGACAGTCATGACTCAGAAAGACATTTACACAGGATAAGCTTAATTTCTGATATATTTATGTATACATTATCGCACATTCTTCCTTCAAAGGTGGACATTTTGAAAGGGGACCTGATGGTAATTTACTCGCTTTTGGAGCCAGACCTCGAGTGGTCATCTGAGGAACTTTTGAGCACCTCCATATTTGCTTCATTGTTGTGGTCTTCAGATTTTCATTTGGAAAATAAGTAAAACAACATAAAACACTTCAAAAACATCAAAGAGACAACAGAAATACAAGATATCAATAAATAGATGCAACATGCCTCCAGAACAACATAAGTTAGCATACTTTCAACATAATGTAGAGCATTATTTAAGCATCAGCTCCAATAAAAAAGGGAATATCTTGAGATAAAATATAATTAAATAACTACAGATCTCATAACTGGACACTGTTTCTATCTGGTTGTGTAGTTTCCAACGTACTCACCTCTGAAAGGAGGCGCTGTGGTCCAGGGATAACGAGTGGTGGTGTGGGGTCTGTTGGTGGTGTAGGGTCTGGTGCTAGAGCTGTAGGGTCCGGTGCTTGTGTCGGGTCTGTTGGTACTGTAGGGTCCAGTGCTAGAGCTGTAGGGTCCGGTGCTTGTGTCGGGTCTGTTGGTGCTGTTGGTGGTGTGGGGTCTGTTGGTGGTGTAGGGTCCGGTGCTAGAGCTGTAGGGTCCGGTGCTTGTGTCGGGTCTGTTGGTGCTGTTGGTGGTGTGGGGTCTGTTGGTGGTGTAGGGTCCGGTGCTAGAGCTGTAGGGTCCGGTGCTTGTGTCGGGTCTGTTGGTACTGTAGGGTCCAGTGCTAGAGCTGTAGGGTCCGGTGCTTGTGTAGGGTCGGGTTCTGGTTTTGTAGGGAGTAGATGAAGACCATGGGTCAGGGGTATTAGTATTATATCTGGGGGGATAGAAGCGTATTCCTCCTCCATTAGCAGACAATGTGAACATCTTTCCCTTTAAATCTATTCCAGGTCCTGGAGAGCAAAAAGAAAGAGAAGTAATGTCAGCAGCCATAAACTTCAGAGGTAGTAACAGAGGTGTTACAGGGGTGAGATGGCAAACCATCGGCTGATATCTAAAGTTTTTAATTTGGGCTGCAGTACCAATTTTAAACACTAGGTGTCAGAGTTACATATTGCTCCTTCAATATCCAGCCCCCCATGAAATGTAAACAAAGTAGGCATGGACCGTGACAGAACAAACTGCACACAAGTTTATTTAAAAGTGAAAAAATAGTTTATCACTATGGCCCGACCGATGTAAGATTTTTGTGCCCGATACTGATATTGACATAAGGAAGAGAGAAAAAGCAATATCTACCGATATCTTTCTTTGATCTATGGTCAATCAATAGAGATAAATTATCCCTCATATCCAGTTATCAAACCCTTGTAGAAAAGATATTTAACAAAGACAAGATGGTCACTCAAGTGGAAAGTAACTGCACATGTAAGTGCATCATTGTTTGACACCCTGGAGAGTGATGCTGCTTGTTTTAGCGCCCTCTGCTGGTTAAAAATAACAGCTAGTGTAATACAGTGATACTCAAATTAAATGCTATTTGACTGGTGATAAATCTAGTAATATCGGGTGCATATCAGAGATAAGATTAGCCAATACAATAGTTACTGGATATGCTAATATCGGCGGATATTATCAGCTGGCCGATCAATCGGTCAGTCTCTATTAATCACTACTGTGATTTATTTATGTATTTTTGATAATTTAAAAAGGAATGGATTTACATTGGTGGCTTTATAGTCTTTTGATATTTTCTGAAATGTAAGACACAGAATAATAACATACAGGAGGTTTGCTTTTTTATTATTGTTACATTTAAAGGCAGGGTTGGTCATTTTGGGTTGGTCATAAAACCATAAAACTAACAACTGATTTTGAAAGTAGCATTCCCTCAGTGCTCCGTCTGCACCCACCCCCTCCCCTCTGTGCTCCCTCAAAAGCCACGCCCCCTCACTTACATGCACGAGCGTTGGTCCAGAAGCGGACCCCAGCTCGTCGCTTTGAGTGTGGGCTCGTGCATGAATGGGGTAGAGAACGAGCGGGGGGAGACAGGGAGGCCTGTGATTGGTTCATCACATTGGTACCTCTTGGCAGACATTGGTGGAAGTTTTTACATGCTTACAGCTGCTACAGATGACCGATTTTCTTCATTCCTTCTTCAGAGCACATGAGTTATTAATTTTTGTCAGGACCTAACAACAATTTCAACCAAAATCTAAATCTCAGAGCTAGTTTGATATCTGAAACTGGGTCACATAATCAGTTTCCCCAAAACAAGAATAAAAACAGGAAGTGAACTCTGACACATGACTTCAGTTTACAGAAGTATTTCTGATAATTTTCCACCAATCACATTTATTTAATTTAGAATTATGCTGTTTAGACCTCATACGGTACAAAACGTCTCACAGAACAAAAAGAAAAACAGCTCTGCGACCCATTTCTGGGTCCTGACCTCCTGACCTACCAGTTGGTAATCTCGGACCTCTCACCTGAACCTGCCGTCGTTTCTTTCTTGTTTTTTACTTGTTATCTTACTAATGTCGTAGGCTACATTTGACTTTTTAGATACTAGACATGCTGCAGAGTGTCCTCTAAATTTAAGCAGGCCAATTTTCCAATGACATAAAAGTGTGAATAATGTGTTGTGTGTTTAGTTAATGTTTACATACCTTGCGTTGTCCATGATGTTGTCGGCCATACTTCATCAATTGCAGCATCGGGTACATATGCAGTCCGTTTAGGATGAGAGATCAATTTAAATCTAGAGTTTGTGATGAGCAGCGCTGCAGACATCAGCGCCATCACTATGAGAACATAAAACAGCTTCGTCCTCATCCTCACGCGCACTGGGTCTCTGCAAAGAATCGTCTGTGTCCTCACTGTGAAAGTGTCTATCTGTATGACGTTTCTGTAAACAGCCTGCACTTCAGATTTGTATACTTTCAATTCCTGGTACAGACGCCAGTAACCACTTAAGTTTCGTTTCTGGCTGAAGTCCCCACGGATTTATGGAAGGCCGACAGGGTCATAAATAGTCTCCGTGGCCAAATGTTTAATAAGCTGTTACCATGAGTTTTATCAACAAGAGTATTTAAGAGTTCACAAGTCTGATGGCCTTTTGAAAAAAATGCATTTCAGAACAGGTTTTTTGCTTTTCTTAGTTTAGATATAAGTAGCCAAAGCTGCATTATTTACAGTATATGGAACGCCAATAGGATCATAATATGTCTATGTCTCACTAGCATTTTTGCAAATGGTGAATTTTGTCAGTAGGATTACATACAGTTATAGAAAAAAAAGTAGATGAATCGCGTTAGTCACACTAAAAATGGACTTTCAAATAAACAATATGACAAAAGATGACGTTGAGGGCCTCAAACCCCATAAGTTGTTTTCCATGTTAAATAAGCAAAACTATGAAATAAATAAGTTTCATCATTAGCCTAAGTGTTTGAATGAAAAATAAAAAATAACCAACCCTGAGTTTTAAGAGTCATTTGACCGAAGCCCCATACAGACATGCGGAACATCAGAAGTGTTAGAAAATATCTCTGCTTCCTGATGTTAAATAAGCGTGACTCTACGTTATTTAAACGACATACAGGTGTTTAGACTTCTTAATTTTCCCAGTTCAGATGAAAGTTTTTTTTCTGAATACAGTTATACAAAGTGAAGAAAGACACACAAGTACAAATGTTGAAACTGAAACTTGTTTTTGTGTCTTGTCTTAGAAATTTATTTTATTAAATGCAATGAATCCAAGTCTCTAATTGTTCATTTTACATTGTTTCTTGTCCTTCCCTTTCACACACTTTCTGGACTTCTTTTCTCCCTTTGGGCGCCGCCCTCCCCCTCGGCTGCTGCTGATTCGCTGCTTTGCCTGGTTCTCATAGACGTTCTCATAGACGTCCTCCAATAGTGCGTTTCCTCTGAAAGAGTAGTTGATGGAGGACCAGGTGAGGACATTTCCAGAACTCCATGACCTGAAAAAGACAAATACGTTTTTAAAATTAGGGTTCTTTCGCAAGCCCAAAACGATTATTTATCCAACAACAATGTTAAGACGAAGATGAAGAAGAGTTTAAATCGAGTCCAAATACAGATTAAACGAGATTTATCGAGACATTTTTAGGAAAAGACTTTATGTTTATATCTCATGTATGCAGACGGTTTACTATAAACCTGGTTGAAAGTTTTTTCATACAGCTGTAACCTTTAAACCAGAATTTATTTGATCTTTTCTCCTGCAATCTGAAAAATACTTACTAAAAGATCTGCACACACACACACACACACACACACACACACCGACGGGTACATACTCAAAGGTAAACCTGGTCATGTAGTTGAAGACTTCTTTGTCGCGGAGAGGATAATCCCACACCTGGACGTCTGTCAGCTGACCATCAAAAGCTGGAAAATCAATCACAGGCTCACCTGACCACACATACTGAACACACACAAACATGGACACACACACACACAGCAGATAAATCAAATTAGAGACATATTGTGCCCATCAGCTTTATAAAAACAACCTAAAGAAAAGTGAAGTCAAACTCCCTCTGGGTTTGTTGTTCTTAGCACTGTGTTCACACTGACAGGATGGTGCCTCATTGATAATAGCTTTATTTCTATAGCACCTTTAAAAACAAATGTTTACAAAGTGCTGTGACAGACAGAGCAAATACAGCAATACGACAACAGAACAGAGATCAACAGAGGGGCCAAACAGATTGGGCAAAATTGTAAAAATACAAATAACAGGAATAATATAGATTCAACAGGCAGGTATGGAGAGGCAGTTCAGTACAATGAAGGAAAATTAGTTTAAAATCTACCAGGAGAGAACACAATTAAAATTGAGGGAGAGTGGGACGACATCACATCACAGGCTGTAAACACAGAATGAAGATAAATAGAAGGGATAAACAGGACATTGGTTAAATGAATAAAGGAACAGAGAGCTGAAGAGTTAAACAGTAAAAGGAGTAGGAATTTAAAAAGACTAAGAGCAGTAAAATGAATACAGGAAGGGATACACTTAAAGGCTAAAACATTTAAAGAAGAGAAAGATAAAAAGGTTAAAAGCAATAAAAATTAATAAAAGGAAGGGATATATCTTTAAAGGAGGAATCACATAAAAGGAAGTCTATAAAAGTGAGTTTTAAGAAGTGATTTAAAAGCTGCCACTGACTCTGCCCGCCTTATCTCCTCAGACAGGTTGTTCCAAAGTCGAGGGGCTCTGATCGCAAAGGCTCGGTTTAGATTTGAGCCTCGACTTTGGAACAACCAGAAGGGCACTGCCTGAGGATCTGAGGTCACGAGAAGGTTGGTAGGGGGTTAAAATTTCACAAATGTAACTCGGGGCAAGGCCAAGAGGAGCTTTAAAAGTGATCAGTAAGATCTTAAAATCAATTCTAAAAGTGACAGGTAGCCAGTGGAGGGAAGCAGGACAGGAGTGATGTGATGTCGTCTGTTAAAACCAGTAAGAAGCCTAGCTCAACATGTGGCAGCAGGAGCTGGGGATCAAACCCCTGACCTTACTGTACGGTTGAGAGACGACCAACTCTACCAATTAGCCAATAGCTCTCTTAAGATGCTGATTAGACTTTTAAACAATGCAGCACAAAGAAAAGGAAGTCTTGGCTGGAAGGCTTTTATGGCTACAAGGAATTTCTGTGAAGTTGGCCATCGTTTGCAAATGCACATATCGTTGACGGGTTCAGAGATTGTGGTCCTACTAACAACTTGAGGAGCAGCCTGACCATCTTGTGGCCTATGCTTCTTAGTTGCAGTTGTATGCAGATTGTGTTAATTGAATTTCTCATCAGGTGAAGGAAACATTTTGTCTGGAAGTCTTTTATAGCTAGCTGCTGTCTTCACATGGAATCTGTTATTTAAAAGCAGGGTTATTCTCAGCCTATTTGAGACCTTTGCCATCTTCCATACCTCAAAAATCTCTGATTCAGGCTGAAAGAGTCAAAAATGACTTCAGTAAGAGTCCTCACCTGAGTAGAAAGCATCTTCCTGATGCTCATATCGGGGCCTTTGAACATCTGGGCCACATTCTTCAAAGCATCCACAGTTACACAGATTCTGGTCCAGATTTCTGGCTCGGTGTTTGACCAGAGTCTTATGTCAGGCCGCAGGAGAATGTTGTCCTGGCCGTACATGCTATAAGCAAGAGCATATTGACCACTGTCATAGACCCGCAGCGACAGCGGACTTGTGGATGGACTGAGGGTGAAGACTGTGGGCTGATATCCTCTCTGAAAGTCGTTGAGGAAACGCAGACACACCGACACACCTGCAGGGGCGTAATGATTGACAAGTTAAGCAAACTAGAAACAGCTCTTTTTTTTTTCCTTCAAAGACTTTCTGGTGTTTGTCCATTAAATTATAGATTAATATTAAACAGCCCTGAAATGACTCTCTTGAAATCCATTGGAAAATTAAACATGGCGCGCTTTGTGTTTGTCTTTTATTACCGCTGTCACTAGCTCCAGCCTTTGGGGTCGGATCCTGACCTTTGGTACCCAAACAAAAGGGTAGCAAAAAAGTAGGACGGTACGAGTTGGTAATTTCTGTGGCTTTCCAAACTTTTGTCTGTGGAAACGACAATAAATAATTAGGGCTTTACAGCGTTAGCAGCGGATTAGCAAAGTAGAGGAGGAAAGCCGAGAACCAAAACTAACAAAGCAGTCATTGAACTGTCTATAACCGTGAGAGTCTGCTCCAAACAGACAGTAGAATCTGTTCTGCTGTCGACACGCCCCCCTCCCACCCCCACCCCTCCCCCTGCGGGATCTTCAACATTTTATCTGTAAGTCAAATGTGTATTTTGGTGAGTGGAAAGGGCGTGAGGTCAATTCTATGGCCAGCTCCCTTCTGAGCATTTCTTGGCTCCAAATATTTCTGCACAAGCGCAATAAGTCAGCAACTGTTGCAGGGGTATTTTGGTTTCAATTCTGTACAACGGAAGTGGACGGAGACATGATGTCCATGTTGAAATGCAATCAATAATCTGAACACAGAGAAACTGATACAACTTTACCAAAATAGAACAACTAACATGTATAAAAACTCTTACAAATGATGATGCAAGATAAAAAAAAAATACAGCATTGACTTCTGGTTGGAATTCAACAATAGAGCAGTTAGGGTTGGATAGCCTTACCTCTGGTAGGGGTCGGAGGGGAGGCGGTGTAGGGTGGCGCAGTGGAAGGCCAGGCGGTGTTGTATCCCTGGTCCCTGTAGGGGATGTATGGAGTGGGGGTGATGTGTCCCCGGTATCTGTAGGGGATGTATGGAGGGGGGGTGATGTGTCCCCGGTATCTGTAGGGGATGTATGGAGGGGGGGTGTTGTATCCCCGGTATCTGTAGGGGATGTATGGAGCGGGGGTGTTGTATCCCCGGTATCTGTAGGGGATGTATGGAGGGGGGGTGTTGTATCCCCGGTATCTGTAGGGGATGTATGGCGTGGGGGTGATGTATCCCCGGTATCTGTAGGGGATGTATGGAGTGGGGGTGATGTATCCCCGGTATCTGTAGGGGTTGTATGGCCGGGCGGTGTTGTATCCGCGGTTCCTGTAGGGAATGTATGGCCGGGCGGTGTTGTATCTGTGGTATCTGTAGCTAGTAGGGACAGGCCAGGATGTGGGCTGAGGAGTAAAGTTTGGGGCGTAGAGAGATATTCCTCCTTTATAGAAATTCAAAGTGAACATCTTCCCATTTAAATTTCTTCCAGAAGGTCCTGAAGAAAGAAAGAGAAAGAGTTAACACATTGTCAGAATACTCTAAAATATATTTTTCTCATCTATTCTTTGGATTTTTTTCATCAAGGCTAACTCACAGATCTATACCATACAAAAGTCAAAGTGCAATATTTCAATTAGAGCTAGGTTTTGCATTATTGCAGCACAAGAATATTTTATCACTGTCAACAAATCCCATAAACAACAAGGTGTTATTCCCAAGCAGAAACCTCCTGTGTTGAAAAATAAATCCAATGCTGAAGTGTAAAAAAAATGGCAGTTCCTCGAGTGTCCACTAGAGGCTGGCTTCAAAAGCAAGTCAATCCCTTTAAGGCCCATAGTATAATGCCAATTTGTACAGCATAAATATCTGTTTACACCCAGGCACAAAAAATGTTTTTGGTCTCTATTCATGAGAGATGTACAAGGTTTCATCATTATATAACGCATCTGTTTTATTTATATTAAGCCTTAAAGCTGGAGTCTGTAGCTTGTAAACACACAACTCAAATTGGCCCCTCCTCCTGGCCTCTTCTCCAGCAGAGCGCCCACTTAGTGTTGTTGTACTTGAAATTGGTCTTTTTGAAGGTCTCGTCTCGGTCTCAGACAGGGCGGACTCCAGATAAATCAAAACCACCACTGATCGTCTAATGCCGCGTCATTACTGTGATTAGAAAGAAAACGCCTCTTTCTAAAAGAACAAATAACTTCAATTCATTTATAATTTGATTTTTATTCCCCGGTTACGTCCTTAACCTTCCCGTTGTTTCTTGTGTGTCTTGGTCTCGGTCAGTGTTGTCTTGAATACAAAAGTACGCCCACTAAAGGACTTTGCATGTACTTTAACTTCTTGTACTTACACTGCAGGATACCTATTTGCTGTAATGGAAAAGCTAATAATTTAGCACCCTAGCACAAGCTAACCGCGGGTGTTTAGCACCTGCCAATCCAACAGAAATGAGGCCAACTCCACTCCCAAACTCACCTGTGTGCTGTCATTGGCTGGGGGGAAACACATCCACTCCCCACCCAGAATCGTGCCAACGTTAACCAAAATATAAAACAACCAGTCAGAGGACAGGTTCTCTGCAGACACAGTCACCACCACACGTGTATAGAAGTGAAGTGAAGATTATTTATACTGTCTATGGTTATGGTAAGTCTTAAACATCTCTTTGACATTGTAAGGTGTGTGATACCTGCTGTGGTCCATGATGCAGCAGTAGTAGATGGTGGTGCGGTTGTAGCAGGCAGCTGAGAAGCCGATGTGAGTCTGGAGATCGTGCTGAGCGGCCCTGCTGACATCAGAGCCAACAGGACAGGAACGTAAACCAGCTTCATCCTCATCCTCACAGGAACAGAGTCTCTGCAGTGAAGCGCCTGTGTCCTCTCAGTGTCTGCCTGTCGTCCCTCTTAATAGTGAACCCCAGCTCTGTTTATACTTTCATTTCCTGTTTTGGACGTCAGGTTCCACTTCATGTTTCATTCAGAGTACAGAAAACTAAACAAAAGCTTGTCATTTGCATTTACATTTCCTCAAAGTAAAGAAGTTACTTCTTTTTTTTATTGCATATAGGACTTTTATTAAGTTTCACACAGCAATTTACACATTTCTCATATTCTGCAGATTTAAAAAAAAAAAAAAACAGCAGCGACTTCATCTTCACATTTCACTTACAGTATAAATAATCTGGGAAAAAAGGGGAAAAGATCCAGGGTCATCTTCCACTTTCAAAGAAATACAGAAACACACAAAGTGGAGTAGTTAAATCTTGAATCCAAGCTCCCTCATGCAGTCTTTATGTGCCTCTGTCAGGACTGCACAGTTCTCCTCTCCCTTCTCAATGATGCAAGCATCCCTGACTTTCTTTGTCTCTGGGCAGGCACAGCATGGCTTCAGTGACTTCTTCTGCTCAGTGTTCTCGGGCAGAGACTCCACGCTGGCAGCAGACAGGGTCGACATCTAGGCCTATCACTGATCCACGGCTGCCCAAAGTAATTTTCAGGATCTTTGTTCATGTGTGGAAACACCATTATTGATTAAATAAAGACTTTCTAACCTTGACAAAGGTAATGGACAACCTTTTTTTTTCATCTTTGACAGGCTCAAACTCTGGCTCCTTGACTAATAAAGAACAACTTGGGGTTAAGTGTGTTGTCCAAGGACACATCGGACCCCCGACCTTGAAGTTGAGAGACAACCAACCCTACCACTGATCCACATCCGCCCCTTAACAAATCCAAACAATCATATACACAAAAGTCTCACATTTTTTGGTTTCACAAATGCAATTTGCTCATGTTGAAATGAGAGTAGAGTTATTTGGTTTAATGTTCAAAAATGTAGTGTTTACTTTTAAGAAATATGTAAAATGCTCAGAAATAAATACATAAAAAACACATTTTGACGTTTAATCTTTTGTTGAATTTTCAGTGTTTTATTGTTTTAATTGATCACGTTATAATGATCTGTCAACAAATGTTCAGGCACAGTTTATGGACTGTTGTGTAATCTGCTCAGACGTTGCTGTAATCGTCCACGTGGAGGAACCTGCAGAGAGGACAACGTGATGTCTCACTCTGCTGTGATTTCCCTGAACCACAAACACACCATTAACTTCTCTGTGTGTGTGTGTGTGTGTGTGTATGTGTGTGTGTGTGTGTGTATGTGTGTGTGTGTGTGTGTGTGTGTGTGTGTGTGTGTGTGTGTGTGTGTGTGTGTGTGTGTGTGTGTGTGTGTGTGTGTGTGTGTGTGGTAAGAGGGTTTGGGATGGTTGTGCAGAGCGGGAGAACTTCTCTTTTCCCAGACACACACGTACACCAAACACTGTCACAAATCACTTCAAACCTGAGGAACAAATACTAACCTCAGGACAACGACTCGCTGTGTCAGCAATTCTCACCTTTCACTTCCTGAGAGTCTGCAAGTTTGTGTCCTCCACTCTTTCTCGGGTTTGAGTGACCTTCTTTTCTAAAATGGAATACCCAGAGTTTCCCTCATTTCAGGGTTAACTGACTCAGAGTTTGCACAAAACCTTCTTTCAGAAACGGGCCCCTGGAGGGGCCAACTAACACACACACACACACACACACACACACACACACACACACACACACACACACACACACACACACACACACACACACACACACACAAACAAACACGTGCACACCCCATTTCCTAAAAATTTTGGACGTTGTGTGAAATGTAAATAAAAACATTGAAACAGAGTGTTTGATTGAACTCAGCACAAATAAAACATATCAGACGTTGACAGAAATTACATTTTTTATTTATTAATTAATAAAGAAAAATATTATTTGCCCATCTTAATTTTTAAGGACTGGGAAGGACTGTTCTACTTTAACAAAGCTTCAGACAACATTTGGAGAGTGGGTTCAGTCGAAAAACGGGGATAGAGAGAGTGAGAGGGGAATGACATGTGGGAATGGAGCCAAAGGTCGGATTCAAACCTGGACCGCCTGTTTGGAGGACTGTAGCCTCCATATGTGGGCCATGCGCACTGACCACTAGGCTACCGGCGCCCAACAAATTTACATTAAAAAAAACCAAACGTACAAGATTTGAAACACTTTAACAAGCGCTGAGACAAATTTATAAACGACTTGCCAGAAAAGTGTTCACTTCCAGGTTATCTCAGTTTTGGCCCGTTGTAAATTTGTGTCAGCGATCGTTAAAATTCTACAATTCTACAATTCACTTAGCAGACGCTTTTATCCAAAGCGACGTACATCAGAGAGTAAGAACAACACAAGCAAGGATCTTGAAAAAAGGAAACAATGTCAGTAAGAGCAAACGATCAGCTTTGAGTCCGATTGGACACACAGGTGCTGACAGGAAGTGACCAGAGGCAAAGCACAACATTGAGGGCAGTTCTTGAGAGCTCTAATCAGTATAGAAACCATCTTATAAGTCATCGTTATCAAACAAAAACCATCGTCACAACCATCATCATCATCAATAATATGGAGACCATCATCATTAAGTTAGTAGGTATTCATAAAGAGCTGGGTCTTTAGCTTTTTCTTAAAGGTGCAGAGGGACTCTGCAGATCGAATGGAGTTTGGAAGTTCATTCCACCACCGGGGGGCAACAGAGGAGAAGAGTCTAGTCAGAGACTTAGGACCCTGTTGTGAAGGTTGGATCAGACGCCTTTCATTGGCAGAGCGTAGTGGGCGAGAGGGAGTGTAAAAAATAAAAATGTTTCACATCTTGTAGCTATATTAGTTATTTAAATGTACTAGTTTTGTCCTCGGTTAAAGTGTTTTGCTCTTATAATTTATTTTAATAAAATCTGAAAATGTACATTTGTCTCAAGCTTTGTAAAAGTGTTGAACACGTTGTCATTTCGGTTTGCGCTTCTCGGCCACCGTAGTTTTTTATAACACAGATTTTCTGAAGAGCTTGAAGCTGTTGTTTTGACATTAAAAAGTTTAGGGTGAAATAAAACAGAAAGTATCTTCATCAGTAATTTGATGGGGAATATAAGGAAATGAAAAGGAAAGAAATGAAGGACCTTGAACTGAAACAAAAAGATTTTTGTGGAGATGTGGTAAAAACTTTAGTAAACGCTTATAAGAGTCTTCAAATCTGCTCGAAGAAGTTTAAGATTGTTATAAACTCTTCCTTTATAACACTTAAACATTTTCAATTGACTTCAACATACTTCATAAACTACACACAGACTGTGGAGACAACGCACAGAAAACAAAACGTAATTTCTGCCAACAGCAACAAGAGACAGAGCAACACTTCCTGTTTACATCACCTGAGCAAGAGACACAGGAACCGAGGTCTGACTACCAAAATAAAACTAAAAAAACATCCCGTAAGCACCAAGCACACTCAAAAGAAAGCAGAATTAAATTAAATATTTAGAGTAAACCTGACTCTGCCATCAAAGCAGAAACTCCCACTGACGTATTTCTTCCAGTGGTTGTCATTAATTATTATTATTATCACATGACATGCTTCACATGTAGCCCCTCTTCGTTACCATTTCCTTTATTTAAAATGTTTAAACTGTCAAACAACACAATATATTTCAGACCGAAAATTATCAGATAAATATAAGATATTAGAGAAACTGGGACACATACTACAATTAATAATAGAGAAGAAAGTTTGTGTGTTTGGATCGTTCAATTTCTACAAAAACAAACATAAGATTAAAATATGTTGTAGTTCTTATGGTGCAAAATATTCAATTTCATTCCAAATTTCAAAGAGGGATTTGCATTGTGACTTATTTTCATCTAGGCTATTTATAATCTATTTATTATATCATCTTTTGTTTCATTCTTTTGTTTGTTTGTATCGCATACGTTTTGGATGTGCTGTATAAATGCAGCTTTGTTATTGTATAAAAAAGTTAATTTTGCAGACTTACCAGTAGTTATTTTATACAAAAAAATTATATATTTTTAAAAAGAGAACTTAATCTTCAGTAAAAGCCTAGACATTTAATTTAAAAAATATTAAGGTATTAACTGAGCCATGACACGCTTATTTGAAACATTAATACAATCAAATTACAAAAATAATGATGTTATCATATTTTAAATTTCTTCTTATATTCATGTTAGCAAATCTGAAAAGTAGATTAAAACTCAACATTCACACTTTTATTTTGAAAAAGACGGAGCGGAAGTAGTGTTCTCCGGCGTGTACGGTGTTGTTGTTGTTTTTGCCAACGTTTCCGCTGCCACCGTGTACCGAGCTGACAGCAGCCGGTGTGACAGCATGGATAACACACACACACTCCCGCCGCTCTATAAAAACACACATCCTCACACACACTCCGACACACACACACACACACCGACAGACAGAGACAGCGCGAGCCGTTCACCACGAGAGAGAACCGCAAACATGGGAGTCATCATCTCGAGCATCATCTCCAGGTTTACCTCTAGGATACCTGTCCGGATATTAATGGGTGAGACTTGATTTTAAATTAACCAATTATTCTTCTTAGTTATAGTAGCTGTCTCATTCATTCAACTCTCTCTGTGTGTGTGTGTGTGTGTGTGTGTGTGTTGTGTGTTGTGTGTGTGTGTGTGTAGTGGGTCTGGATGCAGCAGGTAAAACCACTCTGCTGTACAAACTGAAGCTGGCTGAGGTCGTCACCACCATCCCAACTATTGGTGAGGCTCGATTTCATGTGTTGAATTTATTTGACAAATTTAATTGAATCCCCCCCATTAAAATCATAAATTGATGAATTGTGTGTGTGTGTGTGTGTGTGTGTGTGTGTGTGTGTGTGTGTGTGTGTGTGTGTGTGTGTGTGTGTGTGTGTAGGTTTTAATGTGGAGACAGTGGAGTATAAGAACATCAGTTTCACAGTTTGGGATGTTGGTGGTCAGACGATCATCAGACCTCTGTGGAGACATTACTTTGTGAACACACAGGTAAGAGGACTCAGGCTACATCTACTATTACAATGGGTTTTTGTACCGGTGGCCTAGTGGTTAGTTCGCACACCCCATATAAAGAGGTTACTGTCCTCAAAGCGAACAGCCGACATGTTGATTCACTGCATGTCATTTGTCACTCTCTCTCTCTCTCTCTGATTTCCGACGCTGTCTACTGTCCTGTCAGAACAGGCTGTTTCTGTGTCTGTACCTTTAAATATGCAAATGAGCTGTGTCTGACCACGCCCCCTCTCTGGAAGGGCTTGGGTATACTCGGGCTTTCTCGCTCCATGTCCTATTGTTTACATTGAGAAGGCAGACTCAGAGGGCAGAACAAACACCTAGCTGTGGGAGTGTCACCCACCTGGGGGAGGGGCTACTGCCCTTTGTGATGTCATGAAGGGAAAATCTCCAAACGGCCTGTTTGAGCACACATTTTCTGAAAAGTGGAGCAGGCTAAAGACGGAGAGGATGGACTTTTCTCTTCTTTGGGGGTTTCATATACGGACTAGGGACACTTATTAGTGTTAGAGGAACATGGTGAAGTGGATTTTGCAGAATATGTGACCTTTAACCCCCGTGCACTCAGTGAATAAATGTTGACAATCACAGTCATAATATACCTCCTTTTGTCTTCAGGGTCTGATATTTGTTGTCGACAGCAACGACCCCGAGAGGATTAAAGAAGCTGCTGACGAGCTGCACAAGATGGTACACACACACACACACACACACACACACACACACACACACACACACACACACACACACACACACACACACACACACAAATAACTAATTAAGTTTATCTCTGGCTTTTGTCTTCCCAGCTGGAGGAGGACGAGCTGAGGGGCGTGGCCTTGCTGGTGTTTGCTAACAAACAGGATTTGCCGAGAGCCATGTCGGTCAGTGACATCACGGAGGCTCTCAGCCTATCAGCCGTCTCACAGCCGGTAAGTGTACTTCGCATGCTCGCAGTCCCACAATGCAACGCAGCCCATACTTTAGATATTCAAAAATATTGTTGAACAGAAGATGACACTGATGTTGCTCTGCAGCTTTATAAACATTGTGTGCTATGAAGCGAGATCAGAGGGTAATCCACTCTGTTAGGCCTAAAGTCAGAGTTCTCCTTGTCATGAAGCTGTCTCTCTTTTAACCTTGCTAGATCGCCATGGTAACCGACTGTAAACTCATGAACCTGAGCGGTTGCAGGTTATGTCCAGAGTTAAGTTACAGCTTTGTACGAGCTGTAATGTCTCGTTGGTTTTCCCAGTAAAGCGCCGCACAACAGCCAGAGAGTAGGGAGAACTCTCTTGAGCAATAAGTAACAAAAGGGGCGCCTGTGGCCCAGTGGTTAGGTACATGCCCCATGTACAGAGGCTGTAGTCATCTGTGGCTCCGTTCCCTACTCTCTCTCTCTGTCCCTGATATCCGACTGCATCCACTATCCCGCCTCTACAATAAAGGCATAAAAAGTTCCAAAATAATGAATCTCAATGAGCTGCAGCTAACCTCTTGTCTTTGTCCTCTGTGTGCCTGCGCAGTGGTTCGTCCAGGCGTCGTGTGCCGTCAGCGGTACAGGTCTGGCCGAGGGTCTGGACTGGCTCTCCAACCAGATCCAGTGATGTGACGCTGCGGTGTTCTTCAGGTGGGCTGCTATGACCTGAGCCGAGGAGGTACACCCAGGAGAAACCAGAAGGAACCACTTGTAGCTTCTTAACAAGTGTAACAGGCTCTAGAATAACGTATTATTGCCTTATGATAAATATATTGATTGCATTGGGGAGATATAATTATTGCAAACAATCACAATAGAATAAATTTAAGTAATGCCTAGGAATGTATTTATTATATCCATATGGATTAATGTTGATTTATGTATTGCACTAAATGAAATATAATAATTGCACTAGAATAAATACAATTTATACTCAGAGATGAATGTAATGTTGCACATGGTCCAGTGAGCTGCTGCAGCTGGATAAATCATAATTCATGTTCATGTTTAAAGCTGGCTTCTCTGACAACAATGCAGCAGCCAGTATGTCCTCCTTCCAACTTTAGATTCTGGTCCTGAATGCTCTGGATTTGTTTGGACCAGAGAAGGTAGGCGGTTTTAAACCCTCTCTACAATGTTTAGAATTTGGACTGCAGTACCCATTTTAAACACGAGGTGTCAGAGTTACATATTGCTCCTTTAAAATATTTTTTTAAATGACTATTTTCACCTTCATGATACCTCATCTATTTTCTTTTAAACCCTCGTGATTTTGTAAATCTTCTGATTTATGTTGCTGCCTTCATGAAGCATTTTGTAACTCCAACTTGGAGTATAACTGAAGACAATAAAGATTATTGTCAATAGTATCTGTTATAGAAAACCAGGTGGAAGTTTTTCCTGCAGACAAAGTTCACTTCTCTCATTTCCATCAACTGTTTTTTATCTGTTTACAATTTATTACAGCACTGCAGTCGTTAAGATTGAATTATTTTATGATCTGTTCTCATTGCACAAGAAATACATTTTTACTAATGTATATATATTATATGTCTTTCTGTTTTATTGGGTGAATTTGTACTTAAAAACATAATTATTGATGCTGTTACGATAATTCAGATATTTCACTGTAAGGGAATTTCTGTTCTTCCATGTTTAGGTTAAATCTTGTTGAAAATGTATTTTTACACGATTTTGTCCTCATTTCTCAATAAAGTTACAACAGCGTCCAGTTTTTGATCTTAATTTCATATTACTATGACAGCTGGGCGGTAATCAGATGGTAGAGATTTAAAAAAATAGCAAGAGCATTACAAAAAGACAAAAACCATAACATCAAAGAAAGAAAGGAGGAACATTTCTAAATTTGAAAACCTTCAAGAAGGTGGTTGGTAAGAACGAAAGGGGGACGTATGAATCAAGCAGGAACCTCCCGAGGTTGAAAATGAAGCCGATGCTGTGCGAGTGCAAAATCCTGCAGTTCATCGAGTGTCCATTGGAGGCTGGCTCCAGGAACACAGGAAGTCACATACACATGAGAGGCAAAAAAAAATCTGTTTGTACAGCATAAATAAACATGTGTACATGCAGCCTGGTACAAAAAAACCAAATAGGTCTGACTAGTTACTGTCACACACTGCACGGGGGGTGAAGTATTTTAAAACGGCTCCGTTTTGAATTTATGAACGATACGAGTTATGCACAGTTAGGCGCTTATCCGACATGACTGACAGGTGGGCGAGATGAAACGGTTCATCCAGAAACCCGCCTCAGCTCCAGCTCTCATTCTGTTGTTAGGTTGACTGAAAGTTACGTTGAGACAGGATTTCCAACATGGCGGCTGCTGCTGATGAGCCTCTGCAGCCCCCTGCAGGAACAGATGGCTGACGTCACTCAGGCTTCAAACATTAATATTTACAGTCTAGGTCTGAATAGGATGAATGGGTAGGTGTGTGTGTTTGTGCATAAGGTGATAACTGTAGAGGATGGGTGGGGTTGAGGACGAGGTGTTTGCAGCTGATGTAGAGGTTTCAGACCGGAGCTTGACTGCAGATGGTATGCTGGAGGAATGGCTGAGAATGGTGATCTGATATCTTTCTGGTCAGGATCCACAGTGTCAGCCCCCAGACCGCTTTAGGAAAGAACCTTCCAGCTGCAGGGTCCAGCTAGCTGTGTGTGTGTACATGTCATTTTCTTTAGCTCAACAAGGTTTGTTTGATGTGTGAACATCAGCAGACTGACTCAGGCGGGTGGAGTTAGTGCTTTATTGATCACTGAAAAGCCTTTTTTTAATTATTCATGACACATCACTGAAACATATTTACAGTTAAACATCATCGATGCTCGTCTTGTATGTTTTTTGTTTCTTTTTAAATTGCTCTGCGTCCGTAAAGTGCAGCTCATTCAACACGAGTCCTCCAGCCGTTTACAGCGAGAAAAAACGTCGTCCCAAAATAACAGAAGGCCAAAATCAGTAACATCTGAAGTATTCAGAAACGTCTTAAGAGGCTGAATGAAGAGGTTTGTCTGCTGACCTTTAACATCCCTTCTTCTGATGACTCATTACGTTATCGCTCTACAGATAATCACCTCTGTAGATCACTCTGGAGAAAGGCAAACACATAAAAACCTGTGATACATAAAAGGCCCCAAACAAACATGAAGCATGTCACAGAGAAACATGCTGACATCAGGAGACGTTTTTATGAAACATGATCCTTTTCATAAATTAGATATTAATCTCCCTCAAAGTTCTCCACATGAATAAACGGTGTCAGACCAAATTATCAGAGACAACAACAAAAAAAAAAAGTTCAAGTATAAAACATAAAAGTCAGATCCTTCGATCAGGCAATGACACGTTTTCAGACTTTTTAAAAGGCCTTTTTTTTTTCTTATTCTAGTATTTTTTTTAACCATGCATTCTCATAAAAAGTATTCAGTCCCTTCTCAGTTTGATGAGCTAAATATCAGAACAGTGCTTCACTAATCTCTATAAACCAGTAGCAGTATTTTAGTGCAGGATCTGAAGGAAAGGGGGACTCAATTTGGTGTCTGAACTGAGCTTCTCTTCCTAAGACTTGTGACCAATCATGTTAGAGTAAATTTTGTTTGTACGCTGGAGCAGTAATCAGCTGATCAAGTTTAAACTCTAAACTCCACTCGTCACTCTTGGGGTTGCAGATCAGAAGGTAAACAGCGACGAGTGGACAGGAAAGGGCCGACGTCTTGGCCTAAGTATCAGGGCTAAGTAGCCACTGAGTCGTTCAGGATTCTCACTGATCAGCACGTTGTGAATCATCTTGAATGTTCTCCTCTGGTAATTGTGCAGTTTAGACGCCGCCCTCTCTTTCACTCGCAGCACCTTTCGGTTCAAATGTGACTGAAGACATGTTGTACTGTTTTTAAAGGGGATTGTTTTGTTATAAAAGACGTGGGATTGAAAAGTGTCAAAGTATCCAAAACTTTAAAGAACCAGAGTCCTGACGAGATGTAACCACACGATACATCCCAACGCCACGACACGGTGAATAGTATGTTACGCTCCGAGACTGTGGAGGGTCTGAGATTTTTAAACGCAGTCTTAAAACTAATTTATTCAGTCTGGCTTTTATATAGTGCTTTATATAAATTTAAATCTTAACATTATTGGATCGTCTTTTTTTTTTTTTTATCTTACTACAATTTTAAATGTTTTCTCTTATGTATTCATTTTATTATCTTATTGCTTTTATGTGTCGTCTTTTTATTTTTTACATTTTTATTTTATGAAATTCTTATCGGTGTGCATTAGTCTCTGTGAACTACTTTTTCGTCAATAACTTTTCTGCACTCTTGTAAAGTACTTTGAACTGCAATTTAATTTGTCTGAAAGGTGCTGTATGAATAAAGTTTGATTTGAAAGATACAGGAACAGGAACATTTGAGAACGTATAGAAGTCATTTTCTTAAGGATGAAAAGGTTTAGTGTTGAAAACTTCGGAGGAGTTGAGTTTAAACCCAGAGGTGCAGAATCCAGTCGACTGCAGAGCTACCTGTGCACGCTGTGATTCGTTCATATCTAGTAAAGTTAAAACATGACGCGATGTCGCCTTTTCAGTGGTTAGTTTCGCAAAAGCAGAAAGTTTTGTTTTCTTTTATGTTTTGCATGAACTTGCAGCAATGTCTGCAGACTTCCAACGAGGAAGGAGTGAAAGAAAAAAATCTGTGTCCCCGTGCAGGATGCTTTCAGGAATGATGAAGAAAAACACATCACACAGGAAGGTTTTTCAAAATAAGACTTCCTGCTCTCTCGTTCCAACTCTCCTCTTGTATCTCACAGACGCTGTGATGTCACAGCACCTCCAGCCTCTCTGCCTTCTGTGTCTCCTCCCACATCTCCGTCACATCCTGGTTCTTTTTCCCCACGTTGTTTTTTTCATCCTCTGCATTGCTGTTAGCTCTTTTTTTTTTTTTTATAAAACAAACTTAAAAACAGAAACTTACAGGTTAAAGTCGACATGTGGAGCTGGTATAAAAAGCCGTTACCAGACGTTTCCACGCCTGCTGCCCTCCTCTTCTTATAGCGAGGACGAGTTTAGTTTATCCTCTGTATGAAAGAGTGACGAGCTCCACCACAACCTTCAAAGAGTCCAGCAGTGAGGGTGCACATGTTTTTCATTCCCAGGCAGCCCAGACGGGCGGGTGACGATCCCCCTCCTCTGACTCCTGAGTTGTTGGATTTGAGAGTATCAGCTGGGTTCTCCCTAAAGGGGTTAAAACATGCATCCCCCTCCTCTCGCTTTGTTAGGCTTCAGACTCGCCCCTCTTCTTACCCTCCTCCCCCCCGGCGTCGCTTTCCTCTGATTGGCTGTTGCTAAGCACAAGGAACTGTCCGTCAGAGGCAGGCGGGTTGGCGGGGCGACTCGAGGCGGCGATCAACCGACTCTGCTCCTCCAGATCCTGAACGGAGAAATGAGGATAAAGAATATTTAACTTCAATACAAAACACAGATTTTAAATAAAGACATTAAGAGATAGAGGACTAAATACTGAGGTAACAAGGACTACAGGAAGAGAAAAAGAGGACTACATAAAGAGGTTATTGGGACTCAAAAGAGATAAAGGGGATTACGGTTGGCTACACTCGAGACCAGTTTAGGCTGGATTCAAGGCTTGTCACAACCAATTATTTTTCCAAATACTTTTAGGTGTCAGTACGATTATTTTACTGCTCCCGATCGAGTCAGAGCCTCACCAATCTCAAACAGGTTTGATATTTACAAATCCAGATCAGACTTCCTCTGATGAAATATTCTGGCAAAAGCCAATGATAGCGAGCCGACCGGGAATCGTCAACAAACTCATGTTGCATACTTTTTTCAGCGAAACATCAATGCGACTGGAACCTGCAAAGTACAGTATACAAGATTCTCAGCCAGGATTTCAGCCAGTCTTTTTTTGTTGTTGCTGCAATACAACACGCACGCCAAGACAGCCAGCTGACGAGGTTGATCATCCTCCATATTTGTCGTTTTCATTTGGGAGTTTCTGTGAGATCTTGTGTCTCAAATGTCTGAACTTTTTCTTCTTCTTAATTTAGTTTGTCCAGGTGTCTGTGAAGAGGTCTCACTCTGGTTGTGATTGTGGGGCTTTTTAAATCAGAGGCGCTGCTTGTCAACAGGCAAGGCAGGCAACCGCTTGGGGCCCCAGACCAGTAAGGGGGCCCCAGAGGGCTCACAACTTTTGAATCACAGCAGCCCAAAATGTGCAAATTTTGCAATGGCAGTAGGAAACCTCCCGAATTGGGCACCATCTGACAACCTCCACTCTGGTTGCCCCGCTGAACGCTGGTCCCCTTAATTAACTTTTGCCTAGGGCCCCGACAGACTCCAGAATCGCCAATGATTTAAATAATTTGGTTAAAGTGTTGGGGTTTAAATGTCACCTTCTCAATCTGTTTCTGTTTGCTCAGTTCTTCCTGCTGTTTCTCTTTGGCCTTGTCCTGCTCCTTCCTCTTCTCTGACGCCTTCCGGTCCTACACGCACACCACAGGGAGAAGAAAACGTTCAGAATAAATCAACCTCTACAACAACATCTGGAGTTAAGAGTTAGCATTAGCTTAAGTCAGTCTCACCATCTCAGAGTGGAAGGCTATCTGCTTGGCCAGACCGATGCTGTCACAGATCTGAAACACACAAAGAAGACAAACAGTCAGAGCGGCGAAACAGAGCAGAGCGGCTGAGGACGGTGAGACCAACAGGTCAACACACACACACACACACACACACACACACACACACACACACACACACACACACACACACGCACACACACACGCGCACACACACACACACACACACGCGCACACACGCACACACACACACACACACGCACACACACGCACACACACGCACACACACACACGACCTTCTCTCCGTCGTTGTTGGACTCAAAGATGTAGCATACGGCTCGTCCGCCTGCCTGCTGCAGAACGAACCCAAACAGCCTCTTGTTGTCCTGATGGGAGGCGGACTGGATCACAGTGGAGAGAGGGAACTGCAGGAGGAGAACAGGAGGGAGGGAGGGAGATGATAAATTAAGTGACACATTTCTGAGAATCAAACCGTCAGCAGGAGAGCAGAAGTGATCTTACCCTGAGCCGGGTGACTTGTGTCTGAGGATCAATGAGCCTGAAAAGAAGAAAAAAAAGACGCGGTCAAACGCTGAGTTCAGACCGTATGTGGAGGGAATTTTAGCCTCCTGTTGCTCTTTGTCAGTTTTACAGTGGGATCAGAGACCCTCGCCCTCGCCCCCTGTGGACAAAGTATGTAGTGTAAAGTATTTATAATCCTTGAACAGTCACTACCAGGATCAGGTCGATCAAATCAAGTATTTATTTGAGAAATAGGAAAAATACAAGATGGATTAAAGGATTCCTTTGCTTAAAACATGAATGAACAAATCTGGATCATTCTTATCCTGATTCAAATTTTTTAACAAACGGGACCTGGGTGTTTATAATTCTGCTGTAATACACAATGCGACCTCTAGAGGGAGCTACTGCGACTGGAAAGAATCCACAAACATACACCAGAATCCCTGTCTCATGAAGCCTGATAAACCTTAACACACACACATCGAACACACACACAGGTTCATACTTGAGGCAGTCGCAGGTGACCAGCAGGTGGGACTCGGTCATCCTGAAGATGTTGTGGATGGCTCGTGCTGCCAGGATCTGTCTCATGGTCTCAGAGATGATGTCAGGTGACTCTGTGTTCTTCACCTCCATGGAGCCGAGGAAGCGAACGATGAAGAGCTGGTGGAGGATCGAGTCTGAACACACACACACACACACACACACACACACACACACACACACACACACACACCTCAGAGGAATTAATAAAATAAATACATGTGTCCGCAAATGTGCTTTATTATGCACATTATTGTCGCTCACATGGGTCAATATTATTTCAATCCTCAGGAACTTATATTGAAACACTTATTCATACAATTCAATACAAAGTTAAATGTGCCAGTTTTCGCTAGTAAAATGGTCTCAGTGCTGCCCCATGTGGCTGCTGAGGGAAGTAACACTCACGACCTACAGTAGAGGCTTTCTGCCCCCAAACCACAAGGGTGTTACCCAGACAACGGAAAGCATGAAAAAATAAGAAAGCCTGAGGTAGAAACACACTGTACCTTCACCGTCCTCTGATGTGCTGTCTCCAGACTCTCCAAAGGGATTACTCCTTCTGTGAACACACACACACACACACACACACACACACACACACACACACACACACACACACACACACACACACACACACACACACACACACACACACACACACACACACACACACACACACACACAAACAATAAGAGAAAAAGTAATAAAACACTAACAAGCAGATGCTTCATTAAAGGGAAACTGCAGTGTGAACCAAACCCTTAAAACAAAAGGGGGAACAAACGCCAGGTATTGACACATACCTGCCGGACTGTGCTGCCGTCTTGCTCTGTCCTGAGTTCTCCTCACTGACAGGGGAAATGATGTCAAACTGGATGGGTGTTTCCGGGGCAACCAGGGCATCCAATGAGAGCACAGAGAGGGCGGGCGATGGCTCGGAGCCCACAGAGCTGATGCTGCCCGCTCGACCCACTCGCCCTTTACTGGAGGGAGAGAGAGAAAGAGAGAGAGAGAGCGAGAGAGTGAGGGATGGTCGTACAGGTGGAGGTCCGACTCTTCCTTCCTCTAACCACTGAATTCCCCGTCTCTGCCGTCACACCTGATAGAAGTACTCGCTAAACGCACACGCTCACCTGCCGGGTCTCATGCTCTCGTGTCTCTGCTGGAAGGACGGCGACGGCGTCACGGCTTCAAGAGCCGATTGGTTCACTCTGGCTGCAATCTCCTGCCAATAAGAGGACTACTGTCAGCATCAAAAAGACTTGAAATGCATTTTTCTACACTTCGCTTTTCCTAAAAAATTTATTGATAAAATATATTATTGTTATTATATTATTATATATATTATTATAATATTGATAACTATTTTTACTTAAAAATAAAAGACAATTTGGAAGCCTAAAAAATCTGTGCCAGACCATTTAAGAGTGTTTCAGTCAATCAGCTCACTCCTAAGTTATATGATTGGTTTCTTAATGCAGTATTTTAAATGTATGTATCGCAATAAGACATCATCATTGATCAAAGGTCAGCCCTTTGTTGCTCCCCTTCTCCCCTCCTCTGTCTTCAATTCTTCCCCGTCATTTCTCTACTGTGGGCTCCCTAAAGAAGGTCGTACATTTTAACATTTTAACTTTGAATCCCTTCCCGGACACACGAGAGGTTCGGGTGTTGATTGAAGCTGGACTAAACCTGACGATAGCTGCCAGACGTTTCCCTATGATCTGTGAGTGCAGGTGAATAAAGGACACAGACCTCTGCGTTCTCACTCAGGTAGATGCGTTTGGAGATGTTGTTGATGGTGGCGATCCACTGGTGGAAGAAGAAGCAGCAGAGAGAGGTGGGATGAGGACACTGACATTACAAACAGAGCAGGACTACATGACGGAAAAATGTTTTACCTCCTCGCAGTCCTTCCTGCTCTCCGCCTGCAGCGTCACCACTCTGACACAAGAAAAAAAAAAAGGTTTAAGTCTCAGGAACAAAAAGAAATCCACACGAGCAGATTTTAACTCCAAGAAGTGAAAATGTAGATTCAGACAAACTGTAGCCTTCTCACTTTTTGCCATCGAAGGAGGTGACCTGGAAGCAGAAGCGGCGGTCATCGCTGTCGACCGCCATGACGGAGGAGTTGTCGAGGTCGGTGACCAGCCCGCCTGCCACCTCGCCGCGGCCCTGCTGCATCAGGTTACCGCCCTGCGTGAAGAAGTACTGACGCTCCCAGGACGACGACACCAGACCCGTCTTACTGAGAGACAGACACAAGAGCTTCTTTAACTCCTCGGGGGAAATGACACAAAAAAACAAGCCATCGGCGTCTTGTTTTTAATCAATCATCGACTAAAGCCTGACAACGATAAAGGCCTCTGGGATCAATGGAAAACTTCAGCAACTAAAAGGAGTTTTAAGACCTGAAGTTGTACCTACATAAGCTTTGTGAGATCACGCACTAATGTCGAGGGTGAATCAGAGGTAGCCAAACCCTGAAGTGTACCCTAATGTGTCACCTATTTGGCTCTGAATGGGACCTTTATTCACAAAATAAACATCATGCTGTATTAAAGAAAACTTCAAACTAGAGATTAAATCCTTAAACGTTTTTAAAAAAGTGTTTAATGAGGGAATAAATCTGCTGAAAAGTTGGGTCACTTTCTTATCTGCTTGAACGAGTCCGCCCCCTGGTGGCCATTTGAAAGAATACAGGACTACGGTGCTTATGCATTATTCCATGTGTCGATTATAAGCATTCAAATATTTGTGTGTCCTACTTGCGGATGTACAGGTAGCCCTGTTTCCTGGTCAGGTTGCGACACACAGGCGAGTGGGCGGGGTCAGGGTCACACGGTGCATACAGCGGGTCGCATGATGTCTCCATATCCTGGATGGTCTGCTGCATCTGAGTGACCTCCTCCTCCATCTCCCGGCGCACACTGAAGACAAACACACACACACACACACACACTGAATACACACATGAACTGGTCGAATGTTTCTCTCATTGCCGACGTATATGTCACGTCGGCCAAGTCACGTAAATATGACTTTTCTCTCTTTTTCAAAGTAAAAACAGAAAAGTATTTTAGATCTCGAGCAGAAAAGACAAGTGAAAAAAAAAATGTAGACACATTTTGTTGAAAAGGACTCGAGCTGGGGTTCATACTTTTGGACGCTGGTTCCGATGGTTCCCAGGAATTCCTCCCACTGCTGGGTGAGATTCTCTGAACCAAGCTTAAAGAAGCTGATCTGCATAGAACAAAACCAGATAACACACATCAGCAGGTTTGTTAGAAGCTCTTAATAGTAGATTTTTTAAATGTTTTAGGTGTGTGTGTGTGTGTCTGTGTGTGTGTGTGTACCTGGGCCTGCATGTAGCCCAGCAGTGGCTCCAGCAGAGCCGTCTTCTTCTTGTACTGCAGTGTGTTGAGCGAGCAGAAGTAGTGCATCATGGTCTGGTGCTGTTTCTTGCGCGAGGTGTAGACGTCCTCCACAGCCTCCGCCCGCAACTACAACACACGAGGACTCTGCTCTTATTTCAGGGAAAAACATCCAACTGCCAATCAATTGAATTGTGAAAACGATCATATTCCAGTCAGGAAGCTGCTGGTTTGAATCCACTTCTCTGAAAGTCGACCTGCAGTAATACGAGGCTTTACAGCTGTTAATGCATCACTCAACAATCACTGCCTGAAACTCCAAAAGAAATCAGGCCTGTGCAAGGCAGGTCCAACACTGATTGGAAGGAAATCAATCGGATAAATCTGAAACTGAAGTGAGCAATGAAGCCGACAGGAATTAAGTTAAGAGACAGCAGCCGCCATGTTGGAAATGCTGTCTCAGTCTAACTTTCAGTCAATCTAACGACAGGCTGAGAGCTGAGGCGGGTCTTAAGCCTTCTGACAAACCGTTACACCGCGCCAACCTGTCAATCAGGTCAGCTACACGCCTTATTGTGAATAACTCTTATCCTTCATCAAATCAAAACTGATGAGTCATCAAAACATTCACCCCCCCCCCCCCCCCCCCCCCCCGTACTGTGTGTGTGGATCGAGACATGAGCTAATCAGACCTATTTGTTTTTTTGAACCAGGCTGTAAACATGTTAATCTGTGCTGTAAAAACAGGCTTTTTAGAATGGGTGTGTATGTGACTTCCTGTGTGTCTGCAGCCAGCCTCTAGTGGACACTCTAGGAACTGCAGGATTTCACACTTCTGCATCGGCTTCATTTTTTAACAGCGGCGTTTGCTGCTTGGATGAAAACTTGTAAATTTAGAAGTCCATAAGTTCAAACACCCTTAAATCAATTAATATAAATTTAGCAAATAAAATAGAGAAGATTACTCCTTTCAAGTTAACCCCGCCCCTTTCTAATCCTCTGTCTTCATTTAATTTTTTTTTTTTTTTTTGTCAGATCACAGCGGTTTGACAGAACATGCAAAAAGCGAAAATGTGTCAACGAACACCTGAACAAATAATTCACATCTCTTTCAAACCTCGACCTAAATAACTCGACAAAAGCATGAAAAGTTCAGGAGCTCTTAGCATGTTTTAAACAGCAGTCAACACAGAGGGTTAGCATTTAAATAAAGTGTAGAAGAAGAAGAGCGGTGTGTTACCTTGTCATTGTCTCTCCTCTTTGAGAGGCGGCTGTATCTGTTGATGGCTGTGTCATGATCTGCACACAGAGATGGAGACATGCCTCTTTATTTGTTCATTTCTGGCGGTTAGCTTGTGCTAACTTGCAGTGAAGGTACAAGCCGTAAACGTACACACTACGTCCTGCAGTGAGGGTGAACTTCTCGGGGTGATGAGCCCAGGAGGCGGAGTCAAGTTTGACTGTTGTGTTTACAAACTGCACCAATAAAATGCTACTGACTCCACCTTTAAGCTTAGCCAAACCTCGATACATGTGGAAGAAAAATATTCTCTATTGAATGTAGAGACAGTGTGGAGCCACTTTTAATCAACTCATTACATCTTTTATGTCTTTAACTGCTTGCCATGTGTTTGAGTTTCATTTGTTGATGTCTTTTAGGAGCTTTTTTTAACACTTTGGTCAGGAAGCACTGATGTTGTTCTATCTGCACATTTTATTGTATATCTACATTTCGCTGCATCACGTTTTCTTCTCGGCTTATCTCTGTCAGAGTTAGCGGATAAGACTCACCATCACTTGATATTTGGAAGACTTCTTTCAGAGTGAGGATCTCTGCAAAGACAAAAGACACACAGTTATATTGATGGTTTAATTGGGCCGTCTCTGTTCATGAAGTGTGACGACGTCAGAGGATCTATCATAGCTTGTCTTAAATTAGTTAGCCCATTAGGAGCTGTGGCCACTTTCCCGCATCTCATTCCCCACTCTCTTTCTCTCCCTGATTTCTGACTCCACTGTCCTGTCTCTCTGATGAAGGCCCAAAAAGCCCAAAAATAAATAGTTAAAGTCCTCAACCACATTATCTAGGTGTGTTAGTCCGACTTTGACCCCGGAATGTGACTCAGTACGATTTGAGTTTGACTAACATGTTTACAAACTGAGTGTTTCAGCGAGCTTTCGTCGTGTTCAGGAAAGTGGTGCATGTGGAGCGCAAAAGAGACAGAACGCATCAGCTATATGACAATCCTGAAAATCACCTGCAGTCACCTGTTAATTGTGTTCACATGGACTCGAGTATCCCGGTATTTCGGTATCCCATTTTTTGTGTTTGTGCATGTAAACATCATATCAGCCCTTAGCCTGGCAAATTGGTAACAAACTATGATAATGCATGTGGTTGCATAGAGGGGACTGGCTGGGATGATAAGGAGCTCAGTCTTTGACAACAGTTGCAGGGTTGATGGTTAGCGTTCTGCATGTGTGTGTGTATGTATGTGTGTGTGTGTGTGTTTCCTACCCTTCAGGTCTCTCTCTTTAAACTGAGTGATGGGAAACATCATGGCGTCTGCAAGCTGGGTGGACAAGACTGCATGACAGGAACTCAGCTAGGAGGAGAGAGAGAGAGAGAGAGAGAGAGAGAGAGAGAGAGAGAGATTTAAGAGAGGCTCTCTTTAATGACATTGATAATAAATATCATGACTTTATCCAGCTCCTCGATCATCAGAAGCTGCTCTATCTATGTGGAGAGAAAAGTCTGTGTGCAGTACGAGCTGTTAAATATGTTTATGATTGTCACATACACCGTAAAAATGATCATATTACTGATAATGTCTTTTATTTATATTTGTTGTATACTGTATATATTATAATCATTTGTTGATCAACATTTTTTTCTGTACTGCTTTGGCAACATGGGTTGTTGATCTGTCATGCCAATAAAGCTCATTTGAATTGAATTGAATTGAGAGAGAGAGGGACGTTAAAGGATATCCTGACCATGAGCCAGCTGAAGAGCAACAATGTGTTTTTTTTATCTTTTTTTTTTTAAAAGGTAGTTGTAGTTTATTCAAAGTGAAGTCAGAAACGATCAGGTCAAAGTTTCTTTAGTTAAACCTCTTGTAGGACAAAAGTGACTTCAGAGGTCCGACGTGTTCGATGTCTCTTACCTCATCGATGACTTTTGCAAACTGCTGCAGGGTTGAGCTCATCACCTCATCGTCGCCCCCTAGAGGAAAGCGCTGCACACAACAGCCAAAACAAGTCATGAACAGATTAGATTGAGTCATGTTCAGAAAATATGTCGCTGAAAACTAAAATAAGCACAACATCAAAACCTGTTAGAGCCCAAGATTCCTGGTCATTAAACGTAAGACAGCAAAACGATGATCCAAACGTGCAACGAGAGGAGAGGTCAGGGGTGTGATGGAGTCGTGGGTTTAGTGTCACACTGCTGGTTTCTGATTAGATGGCTTTGTTTAGGACTTTGCCTACCTGTTTGTCGTACTCTTTGAGCAGTCTGGAGGTCAGGTGTGTCGCAGCACTCAGCTCATTCTGAGAGAGAAATTAAATGCAGACAGCACCGTGAAAAACAGGGCAAACTTCTCTTATCAACTCCATGTGGTAACGTTCATATCTGATCTGTCTATACATGCAGATCCCAGAGGCGCTACACCTGTTCATCATACGTGTGTACCTGTGCGTCGTAAATCCGGTGCATGGCCTGATAGAGCTGTGTGCAGTAGTTGGAGATGGCCGCAGTGTCCTCCTCGAACACTCCCAGAAGAGAGCGCGTCTGCAACAAAACAAAACAGTAAAAATGATTCTGGTTTCCATAAAAAACGGCAGCCCTGAGTGATCCCTTGTGTGACTGGCAAAAACCAAACACACACCTATCTATGTAAATTCACGACTTCTGCATGCTTACAAAGTACGCCTCTGTTTTTGGTGCATCTGTAAAGTAACGTTTAAGTTGACACACCCAGGAAGTTAATCTGTTCATGTTATTCTACAGCAGTGGTTCTCATCTGGGGGTGTGCATGCCTGGACGAGACTCTATCAAAAAGTCTGTGAATCACTTTTAAAACATGTTTGTTTTCTTCTTCTTCTTCTTCGGTCTGTCAGGTGTTTTGTGTCTTCAAATCTGAGGTACTGAGTTTTGTATTTAAGCCTTAGCTATCAGCGTCTTTGGAAGGACATTTTCTTCAGTACTGATTGGATTGTTGATGCCTTTTTGTGCAGATTGAGGCACCTGCAGAAAACCCCTCTCACACAGGCAGGATGTGGCAAAAGGAAGGAGTGTTGCTCTCGTCCTTTCCCACTGTTGTTCAGGTGAAGCCGAGAGCCGAGATATGACTCGTCATATTTTCTGTCTGTGTTTTAGTGGTTGTGACGCCTGGTGTTTTCAGCCTAACATTTACCTGGACGCACGTTCATTTATTACACTTTTAATGGTTTTCTTATATGGAATCTTGTCATTTCACATCACATTGTCTCTTTTACAAAGCAAGCAGAATACAAAAATAACTACATTTCTGATTGTACGATTCAAATGTTGATTTCTCATGTTTTTTTTTAAAAAGGTTAAAATGTTTATTTTGGGGCTTATTATGACTTCATTTAGAGATTGGCATGTGGATATTGTCAGAAATGGAGGAGGGAGAGAGAGAGTGGGGAATGAATGACATGCGGGAGAGGAGCCACAGGTTGGATCAAAATCCAGGCCACCCGCACATGCACCAACCACTAGGCCCCCCCGTTGCCCCTTCATTGCTCATATTTAAGCCGACATAAATGTACTGCATCTGCTTGAATAACTTCCTGTATTTTTTCACATCGCAGGACACCGTCTACCCTCATTACAGCTCAGCCCTGATGGGCTATCAGTGCAATGAGAGCTGCTCTGTAAAGCAGGAGGAAACACTCTCAAGGCTCCTATAATCCACTTGATGTACAAATGTATCTGTGCAAAACTCAAGGATGGAAACACTGGAATAACTGTGTTTTATAGTATTGATGGTGCTTTCTTTGTTTTTCTCATTTGATGGGACTCCTGAGTGAGTGACTGGTGATGGTGAATATTTTACACGCTGGCCACGCCCCAATCAGTGATGTCATAGCAGGTGTTTTGTCCTGAATCAGCTGCAGTAAATACAACATCAGTGTGTGGGCTTTCTCTGAAGCAGCGTATTGCTCAGTGTGACTTTCACATCTAACAATAGCATGAAGCAGGAGGGTGACAAAAGATTACCAGATATCACTGAAAGGAGGGGGGAGGAAGTACGGACGTAGTTGCTAAGGAAGTATCCGGCTAACTCTCAATTTAACCACCTCATTCCTGTGCAAATCCAACATGAATGTTTGACACTGTGATCTGGCATCCTGACAGAAACTCCCACCAGCTGTTCGGCTCGTGTGTCTCATTTTGATGCCAGTTCACAGCTGCAGGTGGATCCAACCCGAACTGTCTTATATTAGCTTTAATTAGCAGCAGGGCCCTTAGTGGTATCTTGGTACCTCTTCTCTGAGCCTACAAAGACAGATAGCCTAGCTGTACGAGATGCTAACATTAGCATGCTAGCGGTTCAGTTTCCAGTAAAGCGAGCTGTTACCTGCGGACTGTCCTCCAGCGTCTCCTCTATCGGCAGCTTCTCTATCCCGGGCATCGCTGCTGCTGCTGCTGCTGCTGCTAATCGGCGCGAAATCACGACACAAATCGCACAACAAAATCGGTCCAACAACTCCCACTCAAGATTTCGTCTTGGCTACACGAATTCACAACACCCCGAAAACTGCTCCGCCTGGATCCGCATGCCCCGCCCCCTCACGTTGATTTTGATTCGATGTGGCGACCTTCCACGATTTCGATTGGTTTCTTAGTTAAAGGGAAACAGTGCCATTTTGGCTCTGACACGGAGCGCCCTTTCCTCGCACTCGTGTACAGTTCAGCGCCATAATGGCAGCCGGCTTTTCGTTTGCAGGTGAGAAAAGCATTAAAAAGCCTGTAAAACCCATAGACTGTAAAGGTAAAACCATTCATTGATAAGTTTGAATATTTTTGAAAGTATTTCTCAATTATATAAATTCTTGAACTCAGCAATTAATCACTTCTTTAGAGGCAGGAACCAGATAATGTTTGACATTTTGTATTCTGGTTATACAATTTTGACATTATCTCATGCATCTATGAGATGTTACTTTCTGTTCATTCTTTTCAGATTTGGCTATTACTGACCATGTTTCACTTTATTATTTTATACATTTAATATTTAACATTTTGGTGTAAACAGCCGTTCGATACCTGAACAACTTTCCATGTGTCTTTTTATTAAAAGCTCCTGTTGAGAGTTTTTTATGTTTGTGAAACAAACCAAAAGTAATCCTGACGCTAGACATGACACTTAAAAACCAATCCAGACCATAAGAAACCATATTTATTAATTCAATATAGCTGTTAATGTGCCTGTAACCCCTGATTAGCAGCATGCTGCAGAAACAGCCTTCTAAAAAAAATTCCATGCCAAAGATTTATTGCAAATAGACATTTTAAAAATAAACTCCTTATGCAATGTGCAGGACAAGTTCAGCAAAAAGATGAATCCTAGTTTGTCAATTCATTTAGTCCTTAATGTCACTGAGATAGAAACACTAAGATTATGACTATCAACATTGTTAAACATTTAGACAACATAAAGTGTAGAATATAAAAATAAATTTGGCAGAAGTGAGTCCATTCTTCTTGAATGTATGCAGCACTTGAGTCCATGTTTCAAATTTCCCCAAGAGGACAATGATGTATATGGTATGCCACGCTATGCTATCGTAATGTAGCATCCATCCAAAGGTGCATCTCTGTGAGGTAGAGCATTGACCTACTCTCAGTGATGCTGTTGTAGAAACAGGCTTAAATAATTTGTATCCATAATATCAATAACAAAAAACAGATTCATAAAATAGAATAAGATAAGAAGGAATCTCTTCTTTAAATTTGCAGATATAATATTTTTATTTATTTTAAAATGACATTTGATGTTAAGACGTCATGCCACTGTGGGCTGAGGGTCAGATGGATCCTCCTGCAGCTTCCTCCTCAGTGGGGGACATCAGGGACGATGTGGTTCACCGCGAGGGAACAGGTTCTCGGCCAAGCTGTTGAGCCCCTGCAGCACGCAGCAGCTGAGTCCGCTGCGGGACATCTCGGTGGGAGCGGCGCCGAACCACGTACCAGACGTCTGGTTGAATCGCTCCACAGTTTCCATCGTGCCGTAACCATTGTATCCTCCGACCACATAGAGGTGATCATCCACCACCTCGATGCCAAAGTAGCTGCGGGGATTGTGCATGGGCGGCACAAATTGCCACCTGTTGGTCAGAGGGTTGTAGGACTCAGCTGTGCGCCTGTGTTCGGAGCGATTTGATATGCCACCAACCTATGACAGACAAACGGGGAATAGTGAGTCATGTGTTTTAGGAGAGTGGAAAAAAACTCTGAAGGACAACCTGTGAAAGTCTCACAGCATGAGTTCAAAGTTAAAGAGCAAGTGCACCAACGCTTATCATAAATTAAATATGAGGCTAGAGGATGTAAAATGAGATACATGGACTCTAGGGACCAGTAGAAAAAATATTTTAAAAATTGATTATAAGTGATGTAAAGTGTATGAGACCCATGCGTCTTCCTAATTTACTCAATACTTCATTGTGGTACTTAGTTCCCATTGTGACCACTGGTAGAAAACATATCCTTGAACAGTCACCAATAATCCCCCAGTAACAGCCAACTCAACACTAACATGATACAGCCAAACATCTGAGATCAATGTCACACACTTACTGCATAGATTTGGTCCCTGTAGGCAACGACCCCCAGGCCATTGCGACAGTTCCTCATGGCGGAGATCCTGGTCCACACGTTGGATTCTGGGTTGTAGCATTCAGCCGAGGTGAGACTGTGACGCCCGTTAAATCCTCCACAAATGTACATCTGCACACAGGTTTGGGACAGACATTGAGATTGTGTACTTTTCAATAACAAAAGGAAAAAGTTAGTCTCAAAGGAAAGTAATGGTTTCATGCTTCCAGACAGTTATTTTACATCTCTACATATTGAAAGTTTGAATGCCAGTTGCTTGCTCCACTCACCTTGCCCTTTAAAGTTGCGGCACTGGCTCCAGACCTCTTTGAAGTCATGGGTGCCATTATGGTCCACTGGTCATTCTCAGGTCTGTAACATTCAACGGAATTGAAGTAAAATTGACCGTCGAAGCCCCCCATTGCATAGATGCATCCGTTCAGCACAGTGACGCATACGTAGCTGCGGGATTGGTTCATAGGTGCCACGTGGTGCCAGGTGTAGGTCAAGAGGTCGAGCTTCTGCACCGAGTTCAAAAAGGTCTCGTGGTTGCAGCCTCCGATTAAGTAAACAAAGTTGTTTAGGATAGCAGCGCCATGATGAGCTCGCCAGATCCCCTCAGTGCTCACATTGACCCAGCAGTCAGCCCGGCAGTCGTACGCCTCGATGTTAGTCCCAGGGATCACGCCATCTTTTCCTCCAGTGACCAATAAGACGGCAGGGGGCATGCGTGGGCGGCTCAGCGGGTTGCTGTAGGCCGCACTGGTCAGCCCTTGGACCATGATTTCTGTGAAAGCGATCACTGCATCGGTGATGATCGGTACACATTCGATGCTTTTCATCACCAACTCGTTTTCGATTACATTGTTCTGGAGGTCACTTTCTGTCATCAAGCCGAGCCGCACCTGGAAGAATGTCCAGAGACAGCAGTTAGAAACCATCTAAATTAGAATCGATATACTTTATATTCCCCATAGGGAAACGTGCAGAGAAAACACAGAGCTACTTACAATAAAACAAACACAATACAAGACAGGACCGGACAACAGTAAAAACACATCAAGGGAGTAAAAAAGCACAATTCAATTAAGAGATTTCAATATGCACGGTGTAAAAAAGTATATTTATATATGAATAAAAGACTAAAGGCTAATATAATTCTAAAAAAAAAGTTAAATACTGTGCATGTACTGGATCAACAGGGGTCCAGTTCAGCTGTTAACTTGTTCAGTAGTCTGACTGATGGAAGGAAAAAGAGCTCAAAATGTTTACACTAAAAAGATGCCTGAAGGTTAAATAGATCCTGATACCAGTCTTGTGTCTGTGTAATAAGTAGAGCGTGAGTGTGTAGTCTGGAGGTGATTAGCCTAGCTTAGCATGAAGGCTGGAAGCAGAGAGAATTCGGCGTCTGGCTCTTAACAATTGTTCAAAGAAAGGTCTCTTAAACCCAATACATCCGTCCATTATTACACTCCTCAGACGCCAATTTCCCCACAAGGACAAAGTGTATTGTATCCTATCGTGTTGTATCTTACCCTGTTGTGTTGTCATATTAGTGGCTCCCACAACACCACTGTGCAGCCCAGTGCATGCTGACTACTCCAGTTGAAATGTTATGTAGTTACCTTTGGTAGAAGCGCAGAGATGAGACCTTGTCTTTGCTCAGGCTGGTGGTTGATCCAGCGGAGGACGGCCTCAAACACTGTGTTTTCTGACTTCACATTCAAGTGATCGTTCTGGATGATATCCACCAGCTGCTGCACAGAGAGGTCCGGGAGCTCCTGTGAGACGCTCATGATATCCTCAAAGTGTTGCAGGACGTAGAGGAAGACCTTGTCCCTGAGCTCAGGGCAGTAGTAGAAGTCCACCACTCTCAGGATGAAGAGGCAGTTCATCGCACACAGCCGGTCTTCCATGTAGAAGCAGCATTTCTGGACCATCCCCGGGATCAAGAACTGGTCCGCGGCAGCCAAAGCTTCCACCACATTATCATTTGTCAGGGGCACGCTGTGGTTGTAGGCGTAATTGATGATGAGGAACATCACATCTGGCGACACTCCAGGGATGGTGTACACTGGTTTCTCTGAGGTCGCCCAGGCACCAGTGAAGAGAGTGCTGTGGGATTAGGATGAGAAGTAATCAGGGTTTAAGAAAGTACATAACACAGCTGCAACATTTGGAACCAGCTTGTTTTTCAGATGTAGAGGGCAAAGTACGACTATTTGAAGAAGTCATAGTCGACACAGATAATGTGACACCACCCATTGGTTTTGGACCTGTGCTTCAAAGCCTTAAGTTTGGCAATTTGGCAGTCACTATTTTGGTTTTCTTGCATTATTTTGTCCGTCACCTCGTTGCATATCCTGTTTTATTTTCTGTTATATACTCTCAGTGGCGATTCTAGAGTCTGTTGGGGCCCTAAGCGAAAAACTCACAGGGGGCCCCCCCTCTAACCAACCGTTACTGCCATTATGTTTTAAATAGTCTGAATGGTGACTTGCATTTCCAAACTTAATTTTCTATGACAAATTGTCACACATTCACTGTCAGATCGGGCCCTCTTAGGGAAGTTTCCTACAGTGATTTCAATTTTTTTACATTTCCGGCCACTGCTACGGTTCTTTGTTAGCCCGTGGGTGCCCCCTATTGGCCTGGGGCCCCAAGCAGTTGCCTGCCTTGCCTGTTGACAAGCAGCGCCTCTGTATATTATAAATGGGACCAATGTTTAGTAAGAGTGAGATATGTAGTAAAAAGCCTGAGACCAACATTTGAGACCTTAAATTTGTTGGTTCAGTGGTTCAAAATCTAACTTGTTTGAGACCAATTCTTCAAAGACCTTGATTGTAATTCTCAACATTTCCATTTACCAATGAGTCTTCTTGGATGTCAGACTATACCCCGAGGTTTGCAAATAGATAAATCACAAGAATGAGGATTAAATCAAGATGCAAACTGCCTTACCAAACACATCATTACCACCATCGAAAACAAATCACAAGTAGATAGGCTAAGGTTTTAAAGTTGTTTACCACTGCACTAAAAACACAGTCATTAAAAACAATAATGTAAGACTATGTTGTGTTGGTTTTTAGATCTGTCCCCCGTGCTCATTTTGAGAGCGTGCATCTGTTTAGCAGTATGTGAAAACAGTTTGATGCGAGAGTCTTTGCTCTGCAGAGATAACGTACTCACCGAAAATACAAGCTGCAGCCACAGAGGATAATCTTGTTGGCGTTGAACTCGACGGCGCCCACCTTGATCACCACATCGCACAGTTTCCTATCCAAACGGAGTTCAGACAGGGCGGCAGATGTCATGTCGCTGACCCTGTGCTCCATTTCAAGTCGCTGAGCGTTCATAGTGGCTAACGCTTCTCCCTGTTCACTCATTTTTCAAAATTCAAAATTTCTTCCACTTTGCTGGGAGGTTTTGCAAAGTGTGTGTGCTTCTTCAGCAGGCAGTTTGTAAAGTGATTTGACTCTGACCCCCCTTTGAGAAGTAACTTCAAGAATCCAGAATGCTTCATTGTGACTTCACAGGTTCTGGACCCGGAGTCCCTGTGACACCGATGGAACCAACTGATTCAAATGTAAACAACAGACTGTTTAAAAGATGCACCTAGCCAACACAAATCCTATAGATATACACAAGACTGCATTTACTATCAATTATATTATTATTGATTATTATTACTGTTGTTATTTTTAGCATTATTTGATGTTCTGGCAATATTCTAACACAACACCACACCAGAGAAATAAACGGACTGAAGTCTGCTTAAGTGGGCCAGTTTTTGGTCGATTTGACCCTGAAATAAGCGCCGTGCACAAGATCTAATGATATTGTTATAAGCGGTCACAAGCCTCTTGAACCCTTAGATGCAAAAGTGGGTCTAATCCAGAAATGGGGCGCAGTTGGCCTAGTGGTTAGCTCACACCCATGGATGGAGGTATAGTCCTCCAAGCAGGCAGCCCCTGGTTCAAGTCCGACCTGTGGCTCCTTTCTGGGACCCTGAGGATGCTCTGTGCTTTTCAAGATTCAAGATTTTTATTTGTCACATGTTCATACAGATGTGCAGTGAAATGTAAAGACTGTTCTGCAAGGCCATGCAATAAACACTCAAATGACTAACACACATACACAGAAGTACAGTAATAATTAGGTAATATTTTCTCCTGCAGCGCTGTGTACAGTGTGTTCATGGAGGGGAGGTTGGAGCCAGTGCTTCTCTCTGCAAGTCTTGATGACCCGTTTAAGTGATTTCCTGTTAGCCAGTGTGGTCTGCCACTGGTGAGGACGAGTCCTCTGTAGGCCTGGGTGAGGGGCTGACGTCTAAGTCCGGTCTTCTTCAGCAGCCTGATGAAGCAGTTACAATTACTCAACTCCACCTCATTCATAAAGCACTTTTCATACATAACAGCATCGCAAAAAAAAAAAAAAAAGACAGACAGGAAATTAAAACAGACACAGACATCAAACTAAAAACCTAAAAAAAGACTAAAACATGAACGACAGTAATAACTTTCTACCACTAGAGGGTGCACATCGTCAGTGGTGGAGTTACTCTTAAAAAGTCCTGGACAAAAACATGAACAGAAATGAATACTCATGGACAGTAATGTACTCGTATGGGTCTAATTTTACAACATCAGCCGTAGAATCGAGGGGGGGGGGGGGGGGGGGTCGAAACACCTGAAGGAGCTGGGTGCCCACCTGATGACTGCAGTGATATGTTGTTGCCTCCCTTTAGTTTGCCCTTATTGATCCTTGCTTGTGTTCTTACTCTCTGATGTTCGTTGCTTTGGATAAATCTGATCAATTAATTGTAGAATTTTAGAATTGTTGACTCTAAATTGTGAGCAGAACATAATAAATATAAATCTTTTTTTGGGACTTCATGAGTCAGGGTCCTGTAATTAGGCCTAGTTTGATTTACCTTTCATTGAGTAATTGATTGTTTGTTGTAGTTTTTGTTAATTCACCTTTAAAAAAAAAATAATTTATGATTTGTTTGAAACCTTTTTGATTAAAAAAAAATCTAATTTAATGATGATTTTAATTTTGTTTTTACTTTTTTAACTCCTCAGGGAAGTTGTTTCAGGTCTTCTTATCCCT
Source organism: Labrus mixtus (assembly GCF_963584025.1). Lineage (NCBI taxonomy): Eukaryota > Metazoa > Chordata > Actinopteri > Labriformes > Labridae > Labrus > Labrus mixtus. Next base: position 22,303,930 of record NC_083618.1, on the reverse strand, counting down.
CAAAAGGCCCTTTGAAGAAATAAGGACCGGATGTTCTCACCTTCACAGTCCACACAAAGACAGAGCACACACCCACACACCCACACCCACACACACACACACACACACACACACACACACACACACGCACGCACACACACACACACACACACACACACACACACACCTCCCTCTCGCTCCTCTGCTCTCCTCCTCTCTCTCTCTCTCACTCTCAGAGTTGTTCAGACTTGAGGGAGGAATGGCGGCCCCTCGGACTTTCCTCCTCTCTCTCTCCAGTTTATTGATGTTTTTGTACTTTTCTTGTGGATCTACGACTTCGGGAAACAAAAGAGCAAACCAGGAAAGATGCGGCTACAAGGTAAAACCAAAAAAACACTCTTTATAACGCGTCGTTTTTACGACATTAAAAGCTGCTGCTGCTGCGTCGACTCAAGTCTCCAAAAAGTTCAGTTATTGGAGAATGTTTTCCTTTTCCTCCCTGTCCTGTCTGTGTTAGTGAACATTAAGAGGTGACATTAGCTCAAGCTTGAAGATAGAGTTCAGTACAAGCCGTCGGAGTGTTTTTGAAGCCAGGTTGCGTCAGTCACGTTACCTTTCTTACCTGTCGCTTTGATATTTACCTCTCCAGGTTCGCCCCATTTTTCACTTCACGTTCCTAGCCTTACTGCACGACAAAAAGTGCGAATTTAAAGAAGAAAAAAAACATTTTACTGTAAACAATCAGATCCTATCTAATGGGATTCATACCTGATGTGAATTAGTCAAGCATCCTTTTCAATTCGGCACGCATGTAATCTACCATAGAAGACTTTAGTCCATTGAAAAGTGCACCTCTCCCTCAACCAGAAGACAGCATGTAACTGAACACACGAATAAGCACGATTGAGGCTACAACAATGCATTTTGAGTACTGGATCTTTGCAGGATTTAAAGGTGACTCCAAAGAGCTCATGTTTATGTATTCTTTGGCTTTGAAAACATGAATTCATTGTAGGGATGTAACGATTCACTCAACTCACGATACGATTCTCTCACGATTTATTTCACAAAATGAGACTGTAGACAAATGATGACTGTAAAAGATTCCTTTATGGGCTGCAAACCAAGCTTGTCAGTGTAGTTTTTTTTTTCTCTCTCAACAAGTGGAGGTGATTGGAGCTTCTTGTGGTGTTGATTAAATGCTGCATCATGTTGGTTGTTCTATTTGTGTAGTTCCCTGTCTTGTAATATTTGCTCACAGTTTTTGTCTCTTATCTTCTCACCTCTTTCATTTTCAGTCTTGGGGAAGCCAAAATGCTTCCACACCTCCGATTTAAAAGACGGTGGTGCGTCCTCCCATTTCTAAATCTTGCTCTACAGCTGCCGACACTCACCTTGTAATTGAGATTCGTTTTTTCAGAGTACCGATGTGACACCTTTGAATCAATTCATCACGATTTTACGATTAATCTTTACATTCCTAGACATGTTTAAAATGATTGTATGAAATTCTTTATTATCCATTAAGAAAGCAAAGTTGTAAAACATGTCCCTGAAGCATCTCTGTCCTGTCTGGAGGAGTAGAGGTTCCTCACTCTGTCCACAGTTTTTATTGAAGTCCTCTTTATGTTGTAATCCTGACACCTTCAAGTTATTTTTTGTTGCATTCGACATAATCTGCAAACGAGATGTGACACTAAATTAAACCCCTAGCGGGTTTTTTATTTCTGCAGTCATAGCAAAAGGAGAGTCAAATGTTTTCAGTAGAAATGATAGGAGGGGAATAACTTGTCCTTTATGATGAACGACTTCATTTCAAAAAGATGAAAAACTTCCCCTTCTTTCCATCCGAGTTTTGTGGTTTTGGGGGAATTTGCAGGTAGTAAAGCTGGTTTCCTGCCTTTTGTGTGTGTGTGTGTGTGTGTGTGTGTGTGTGTGTGTGTGTGTGTGTGTGTGTGTGTGTGTGTGTGTGTGTGTGTGTGTGTGTGTGTGTGTGTGTGTGTGTGTGTGTGTGTGTGTGTGTGTGTGTGTGTGTGTGTGTGTGTGTGTGTGTGTGTGTGTGTAGTCTGTTAAAAACATTTGATGTGGAAAACATGAATACAGCACCTCCTCCACACGGCTCTTCTGCTTTTGCACTTCACAGCAGCTTTGTTTTTCTGGACATGAAAACCACCACAAAGCTTTGCGTCTTTTCATCCGAGTTCAGTCCAGAATGTTTGCACTTTGACAAACATCTCAAAATGAAACACACAGGCGATGCAACTTGTTTTCTTTAAGAGGACAGGTGTGCTTATTTTTGTCTTGAATCTTTCTTTTCTCAAACTTCAGTGGGGGATTCAGACGTTCTCAAACACTCACTGGACGAGACATTTTAGACTCCTGCACCATTTTAATACCTCATTAATCTCTATTTACAAAATCAAAATAAAGATGCAGACTCTGGACACAGACACACATTTCTTGTATTAAACAATCAGCAGGATTTGGTGTATGCAGAAAAGCTCCGAGCGGCAGTAATGTGATGATGATTTGTATGTCTTCATAGACTGATATCTGAGGAAAAGTGCAGCTAACACTCCATTATGGATCGAACATTTCGACTTGAGTCACAAATCTTCACGACGCTGTCACATGAGTCTTATCGGCGTTTAGATTCCCAGACTGCCTGAAACGCATCAGAAGTTGTTTTCTTCTCCTCTTGAAAACAAAAGCTTGACTTCTGACAAATCTGCATCATGATGTCGTTAGTTTGGCAAACTCAAGTTCCCATTCATTTGTGAGTAAATTAAACGAGTAGTGCGTTCACACTTGCATGCAGTTGCCTGAAGTTTTCGTGGTGAGCTGCCAGACCCCCCCCCCCCCCCTCCCTCCTAGTATTTCTTCTGCATGAAGTCTGAGTGGGCTGATGTTGGAACGCAGCAGGATGTAATCAGGAGAATTCACCTCGAGCCAATGGGAAGGAGTGGTGACCTTTAGTCCCTGTGATGGGTGCACGAGCATAGAGTGTATGCACGTTTGTTGTTCTCCACTCTTCATCAAAGCGTCTTTTGCAGAATCTTTTGCTGTCTTTTTACGTCATCTCTCACCTCAGGAGCCCCCCCCCCCCCCCTCTTATCTGACCGGGATAGTCTCCCACTGTGAGGTGCGTGTTTGAACAACCAGATCGGTGGGGTTTCAGGGTCAGTCCTCCTAAAAATTCACTTTAGACTTTCAAGGAGATTCTAAATGTGAAAACGGCTGATTCACACCATCATACAGGTGTCGTTTGAGTAGTTCACTTACGACTAGGTTTGAAATTTAGAATACAAACAAACAAAAAAAATATGAAGAATGACAAACAGAACTGGCACAAAAAGCAAAAATGGGAATATGGGACCAACAATCATCAATAATAAATAATTTATCGATTGACCAGTGGAGTTATCGCTTCATCTTTAAATTAATAAAAAAATGTGAAACAGAAAGTTTTACGCCCTGATGAGAAGATTTCTGTGTTAAAAACCTGAAGGTGTTGAATTTCTTTTTCATCTTTGTGATGTGGGAAGATGAATTATCTGATCCTCTCTGTGTGTGTGTGTGTGTGTGTGTGTGTGTGTGTGTGTGTGTGTGTGCGCACGTGCTCTACAGGTTTTAATTTTCCTGTGTTGATAGATGACTCCTGCCTACCTTTGATGCACTGTGCTCTGTTTGACTCAGTGTCTGTGTGTGTGTGTGTGCCTGTGTGTATGTGTGTGTGTGTGTATTATCCTGGTTTCCTCTTTCTGGCTTTGAAGTGTTTTCTACAGGAAGCTTCACACTGTTTACTCTGCTGAAACATTCCTTCCTGCAACCCCCCTCCAACCCCACCCCCAAACACACACACACACACACACACACACACACACACACACACACACACTGCAACCCCCCCCCCTTGCATCCCCCTCTCTTTTCAGAAACACACACACATCAAAGGCTGCAGGATGGGGGTGTGAGGGTCTGCTATTCTACAGGTGTGAGGTTATTAGAGCCCTTTGTGTGTGTGTGTGTGTGTGTGTGTGTGTGTGTGTGTGTGTGTGTGTGTGTGTGTGTGTGTGTGTGTGTGTGTGTGTGTGTGTGTGTGTGTGTGTGTGTGTGTGTGTGTGTGTGTGTGTGTGTGTGTGTGTGTGTGTGTGTGTGTGTGTGTGTGTGTGTGTGTGTGTGTGTGTGTGTGTGTGTGTGTGTGTGTGTGTGTGTGTGTGTGTGTGTGTGGCCTGTTAAAGCTCTGCTCGTTTTACGTGTCTGCCTTTAGTTTGTAAATGTCCCTGAGAAGGCTGTGAATCTTTGAACAGTAATTAATAATCAGCAGCTCTTTTGGTAATTGATTGATTGAGTAACTAGAATACTAAACATTTTGTTTTTGTTTTGTTCTTGTGTCGTTGTTTTGATTTTCCTGAGCTGTTTTCACACATGCACAAACCTCCTGAGAATAGCATGATTAAGATTTCAAGGTTTCACTGCATGTGTGAACGCAAACGACCAACACCTTCCCCCTAACTTCATCCAGATTTATTCCTGACAGCCTCTTTGCAAAATGTCATCCCTCTGTTGCTTAGTCCGCCACAACTGGTCTTGGCTTCCGAGACGCCCCCCCTCGAGAAAACCTGTCACACAATCAACTAAGGAGGCTTTCAGGGGCAGTCAGTCCACCTGTTATCTGTGAAGTGACTTGAGCTTGTATATTTCTTTTCTAGTCTTCTGACTACTCAAAGCGCTTTTGCACTGCAGGTCACACCTACACCTTCACACACTGTGACTTTCCTAAGGACACATCGGACATATAGCTGCAGGAGCTGGGGATCGAACCCCCGACCTTCCGCTGACTCTACCAACTGAGCCACAGCCGCCCTGCCTTATGGGGTTTCTTCATCCTGTTTTCGTCATCTGAGTGGTCACAGTTTTCTTCTGGGAGCCGCTTGTTAAACTGTGTTTTTTATTTTTTTGCTGCCTCAAGTAAATGTTTTCCCAGAAATCTTCTCCTTCCTTGTATTTCCTCCGCACTGTTTGCGCTCTACCTCAGAGGACAGTCTTTTGGACCACAATACCCCGAAGTGTCTTTTGGATTTTATTATTCCCAGAAAGTCTTTGGCTTTTTTTTTTTTTTTTTTTTCAGTTTAACTCCCAGAAAAAACGAGCAGTGTTTGCCTGCAGGTCTCCGCAGAGCCTCAAACACAGTTTCTGAAAAGCCAAGTTTCTGTTTTTTATTTTTTTTTAGAAAAACTGGGTGTGATTCTTCCAGCAGGACTCCCTCCGCGGTATTGTTTGAACAATCTGTTACACACATTTGAAACCATTTCCCCTTGTTAAACGTCAAAGTATATAAGCTTAAGAAAGGTTGTTTGACGTCTACCACATTGGCACATGGCGAGGTTTGGAGTGAAACATTTTGGTGGCTGATGATATTACTTTTGTGACGGGCATTGTTTTTAGCTGAGGCATTGAAAGCAGAGCAATCAAGGGCAAAGTATGACAAGCTGCAAAATCAGATGTTTCATGGTAGATATTAGAGGTGTGTGTGTGCCCGTTTAGTGGATGAAAAAGGTTGTACATAATCACTCTTGGTAGTAGGGCTGCATGATTCAAAAAAGTGTGATCTCCATTCATGCGATCTTATTTCGAAATGAAGGCGATTCACGTGCTCATACTTTCCTTTGCATTCAGAACGATTCACGTGTTCACTTATTCGCTAGACAGCCGTCCCAGTAGCTTTATCAGTCACACTCACACAAGCTGTTTTCACATCTGCACCCCTGAATATATCTAGATCAGCAACAGACAACGGACATGCTTCAGCAGAAGGCCTTAATCAGCATTCAACGCTGAGCTGAAATGTGTCAGTTGTTGATCTGTACGCTGCTGCTCTATACCCCGAAAAAACAAACTGTGAAAGACATTTAGAGCGCTGACTTTTCTGTCTCTCTTAAGAATAAGAATGTACCACCAATCAGTCAAACATGGTCATTAAAAACGAGATAGAAATGAGCCATCAGGAAAGACGAGATAAGATATCAGCAGGCCACAACTTCAAGTTCTCCTTCAGCGTAAGCTCCTTCGAGACAGTAATCTGTAATGTACCATTTTTATCTTTTTATTTCAAGCAATCTTCACCTTTCAAAATACTCCATTACCAGCAGTCTGACTCCTGCTCTGAGCGTTTGGACTTGAATGTGCTGAGATAGTTGCGGCTGATTTATCCCGGAGCAGCGAGCCTCAAAGCAAAGACGAAGAGGTCTGGGAAATCCACTTCCAGCTCTCACAGCACAGGATTATTTTTCTATTTCAAACCTGTAGTCTTCAGCTCCAGACAGACGCTGGCTGAAGTCCCCTGATCTCTTTATCAGACTTCATGTCGCTCCCTCAGGAGACACAAAAAGTCCTCAAACGGACTTCGATGGGTTTGCCAACGTGGACAGATAATCAGGTGTCTCCAGGAGGAAAAACAGAAACCTGATGAAGAAAGCAGCTTCTATTTTTCTACTGGATGATTCAGAAATCATGTTCCCGCAGAAGGCCACAAAGGGAGATGATTTAGCTGCATGTAAAACATCTGTTGAAAGCATCACATCTGTCTCAGCGGACGAAGACACACCAAGGAAATCATCCAGCTTCCTCCTCTCTTTGTTCCACTCTGGGTTCCTCATCCGTCTTTCCTTTTTTTTTCTCCTTCTCTCTCTCTCTGTACCCCTTCCATCATCGTAAAGTGGCTTTCCATTCCTCCTCACGTATCCCATCATCCTCCTCGGCCTCGGTGTGTTTTTGGCATCAGAGGGGCCTCAGAGGGCGTCACGGCTGGGCCCGAGTCCGATGTGAAACACGTGTGTGTTTTCTGCTTTTCTGGGCGAGTGAATGAGGCAGAAGGTGAAGGAGCGAGGCTGGACGTCACCTCCTGCATAAAACATGTCAAAGAAATATTTATTCATCTCCGTCCTCCAAGGATAAAAACACCCTGAACGTGGTTTTTAGGCTTTTTGTTGCTTTACCAACTAAAGTCAGGGAACAGATTTCAGGTCCCCTCTGTTCATCTGACAGACATATCACATTGTGTTTCTATATCACTGTGATGTCATCCTGATTGAGGCTTTTTCAGTCGTCCCGTCGCTAACGTCTGTTGATGCACAGAGGTGTACAGACATGGCGGCGACAGGTGAAGATTGAGCAGTGGATGATGCACCGTCAGAGTTTCCACCTGAGTAATCCCATCGCAGAATATTTGCCGACCATTAAAACATGTTCCCTGAAGAAAGTCATCGTAAAGCCAGCATCGCAAATCCTATATAGGTTGACTCTTACAGCAACTTCTGTCAATCATAGTTAGCCACGCCCTCTTTTGTTTAAATTTTTTTTTTTATTAATGGGCTTTTTGTGCCTTTAATGGCGAGATAGGACAGTGGATAGAGTCGGAAATCAGAGAGAGAGAGAGAGAGGGGAATGTCATGCGGTAAAGGAGCCACAGGTGGGATTCGAACCTGGGCCGCCCGCTTGGAGGACCAAGGCCTCCATACATGGGGCGCGTGCTAAAAACACTTTAAAAAACCTTTTCAGGAGTCAGTATTGGACAAAATGATTGTAAGTTATTGCAGACGTCACTTTTATTTTATGTACAGGTCCAGGGGACATGACTACATCCTCTGCATGCCACACATCCCCGTTTCCACCAAGCGGTCCCGTTTGGTTCAGTTCAGTTCGGTACGGTAAACCCTGACCTTGCTCAAGAGTCAAGTCCTAGATCCTTCTAACGGGAGCTTCTTGGTGTGTAGATCTTGTTTTGCTTTCTTTACCTTTTCCTGTTTTTTGGATGCAGCACCCACTGAGGGATGAGGGTGTCTTTTTTTCTTTTCTTTTTGAGTTCTGTGATTTTTCATAATGACTCCGTCCTCCTGCACCTTTTTACCTGCTGCTGGTGGGTGGTGTTGGTTTGTGTCCCTCTAAAGAAAGTCAGTCAGTCCTGCTTCTCTCTCTGTGACCACTAAAGTCTTTCTGAGGACAAAATGTCACAGCAGGAGAGGAGCAGCTCCTCCTGGGCGAGGTGGAGTTGTGATGAAGAAGAGAGAGAGGGGAGGGGGGGGGGCGGTCATTGTGGAGCAGTCATGCAGGAGGAGGAAGCTGCAGGTTTTGTTCCTTCGGTGGGAAATCTCTGGTTGGCTGCTCCCGAACACACACACACACACACACACACACACACACACACACACACACACACACACACACACACACACACACACACACACACACACACACACACACACACACACACACACACACACACACACAGAGTTTGTATTGTTGCTCCTCACTTTTGTTTCCAGTTTTTCTCTCCCTGGACTTTTTTTTTTTCCTCCTCTGGAGCTGAACTCATATCTTCTTAAATATTAGATTTTTAGTTTGGCAGGAGATCAGTGAGCAGATTAAATCAAGCTAAACTGAAAGTGATCACTAGAGGCATTTTTAGGGACATGCAAACAAGGCCGGGAGAACAACCGACATCTGTGCACCCTGAAAGACATTGTTACTGTAATCTGTTTGTCTTTAATGACTCATTTATTATTTAAGGTTCTTCATAGGAACATTAATGCATTCATTTTAAATGACGATGCAAGGACAGATTAATAGATTTTTAGTTGGTAAAATTGTGAATACGTTCAGCTAAGTTCTCGACATCAGGTGTTTCATATTTTCTTTAGCGCTGATATTTTCTTATAGCCTCAGACTCAGGCAGGTCTTCAATTTGCATCAGCTGTCAATCGAGCAGTCACATTTTATTTTTTCGTTCGTTTCGACGTTTATTTCCTGCGATCAGTGCACGACCACAGGCTGTATGCATGTGACTGATGCAAAATCTGTGCACGTAATTAAACAGCTGCATTGAGTTTCCTGTTCTCCATTATGTCCTCCTCCGCTCTTTTTGTTGATGTGGTGATTCTGTTGAACTACACATAGCAGTGATATAAAGACAAATATTCTCATGCCGTCGTATTCTCTGCCACTTCTACGTCTTTGTTTTTACATCACGTCTCGCTGCAGGAGATCCTCCGCCCGACAGGGATAGTCTCCCGCTGTGAGGTGCATGAGTGAATCTGATCAGGAGAATTTCAGACGCAGTCTCTAGAAATGTTCAGGAGTGCGAATATAAAAACAGCTTCATGTTGTTTCTAGATCTGATTGACGCACCGTAATAAAGCTAACCTCCTTCTTTACAGCTGTTTCCACAAGTGGTGAAATCCTGAAAACAAATATAAACACTCTCCTCTGATTTCAGTATAAATGCTTGGGACAAAAATAAACCAGAGCAAATGACTTTGACGAGGTTAGGAGGGGTTTGATGGATGAGGACATGAACTTGCAGATTCTCAGGCAGGTCTGTTTTAAACGTGTTGTCTTGTGTTATCTCATACAGTTCATGTGCTTGTAATAACCAAAACAACCAAAGACGATGTTTAACTGAATTTGACCGGCTGTAAATATTGTTTTTAAATAGAGGAACATTTCCGATTTTTCATGTGTGTGTGGACATTAAGATGATGATGATGCAAAAAAGTCCATATGGAAATAGAAAAATGCTGAATTGTCGACTTTTTGCACGCACATTTTTCTTCCACCTGAGGACACAGAATATAACATTGACCACAGGTTTGATTTGTGTAATTTATGTCGTACCGGTTGGTTAATCCCCCCCCCCCCCCCGACCCCGCAGATAATCCAGAGCAGTTTGTCGTCCCATATGGGAACGTTTCAAGCTGTGTGTTTGTGTGTGTTTGTGTGAGTGCTTTTGTATAGAGACAGGAAGACATTAAGAGGAAGGGGCGGAGTTTTTCAGCCTGAAGGCTTTGCATGAACAAGACCCCCATCCAGACACACACACACACACACACACACACACACACACACACACACACACAATTGTAAGTAAAGTCCATTCTAACAGAAGAATGTCAGGGCCACACAGATTTACAAATCGTAAATAATAAACATCAGATCTCCTGTTGTTTGGAGGGGGGGAAACCCCTCGCTTCCTAATTGGCGATCGTTAACGAACCGGTCGCCATTGGGAAGCACGCTGACAGAAGGAAGAACAACGACTGAAGCTATTTTTACTCATGTCCGCCGTCTCCACCCCGTTATCCATAGTTATTTTTTCTTTGTGAATTCTCGGTTTAAAGTAGTCTAAAAACTTTCCCCAAATTCTTCCTGCCATTTGTCCGCCATCTTTGTTTTCTCTGAAGTCGTGTTTGGCTGTGAGATCTTTAGGGCGCCCTCACACTAGGCAAAGTCGTCCTGTATCATGCTGAATATATTGTTGCTCTATATGGACTTTACTGTTCCCTGATTTTTTTTCATGTCATGTGTTGGGTCTTTCACATTTTCAAAATCTGTAAAAACATTTAAATCTCTTTCATTGTTTCATTCTTCCTCTGAGAGTGATGCAGCCTGCAAGGCCTGATGCAACTTTTTAAATAATTTCAAGTGCTGTTGCTGGAACGTTTCCAGTTTGCAGCTTTCTAGAGATTTTAAAGACAAAACGAGTGATATCCCGCCATGCTTAAAAAACGTTACAGACACGGGAATAAATACTCTTAATATCAAAGCGACTGATCATGGGAGATTGGTGAAATTTGTGGGAAAGTTGATTCCACGGGGTTGGTTTAATTTGCATTAAAGGACGTTCCAGCTTTGTGAAGGGACTGAGTTCTGTTGTACCAACAAAATCTCGACACCAGCTCCGATCCTTTTTCTCCAAACAGAACCCTTCTAGCAGCGTGAGCCTCGTCTCCTGATCAGTGTGTTGATTAGGAGGTCAGCTGCGAGGTTTGTCCCATGTTCCCCGTCCGTCCCCACATCTGGAACTGTTCTGCTCTGGTCTGCTCGAGGAAGAGGAGAAGTCTGCTAGGTGAACCCTGAAAGCTGTAATTGAAGCAGTTCCTGTTTAATCAGATTCCTCCTTCTCCTCTTCCTCACTTCCTTCCTCCTCTGCAAGATCGGTGATTACCTCCCCCCCCCAACCCGTATCCTAATCTGAATCTTAAACCAAAGCAGCCTCCTTTTATCTCTCCTTGTGTCCTTTCCTCCCTCCCTCTTTCCTTCCCTGCAGCGTTGTGATGAATTGCTGTTGATGTTCAGCTAACCGAGGCTGCAATTAGCTGTCTGATTACTGTGTGTGTGTGTGTGTGTGTGTGTGTGTGTGTGTGTGTGTGTGTGTGTGTGTGTGTGTGTGTGTGTGTGTGTGTGTGTGTGTGTGTGTGTGTGTGTGTGTGTGTGTGTGTGTGTGTGTGTGTGTGTGTGTGTGTGTGTGTGTGTGTGTGTGTGTGTGTGTGTGTGTGTGTGTGTGTGTGTGTGTGTGTGTGTGTGTGTGTGTGTGTGTGTGTGTGTGTGTGTGTGTGTGTGTGTGTGTGTGTGTGTGTGTGTGTGTGTGTGTGTGTGGATTCCCGAGGGAAATCATTCTCCTTTTGGGTTTAAAGTTTTGTGTTTATATTTCATCTAATTCCCTTCTTTTCTGTTTTTAAGTCTAAAAAGTGACTTACCTGAAACTTTCAGTGTTTTTTTTTTTTTTAAATCAAACTACTGCTCTTCAGCTCGTTTTGTTGCTAATAATGATCCGCTCTTTTCTTTTATCTCCTCTTTCTCTTCTTTTTATCGTCTATTTCTTTAGTTGTTTACTGATGTGACTCAGTCTGTCCAGCCCTCAGGGTGTGTGTGTGTGTGTGTGTGTGTGTGTGTGTGTGTGTGTGTGTGTGTGTGTGTGTGTGTGTGTGTGTGTGTGTGTGTGTGTGTGTGTGTGTGTGTGTGTGTGTGTGTGTGTGTGTGTGTGTGTGTGTGTGTGTGTGTGTGTGTGTGTGTGTGTGTGTGTGTGTGTGTGTGTGTGTGTGTGTGTGTGTGTGTGTGTGTGTGTGTGTGTGTGTGTGTGTGTGTGTGTGTGTGTGTAGGGGATAATGATTATTACTAGTGAGAAACACCTGGCAGCAGGAAGGAAGAAAAGTGTCTCCTTTGCCCGTCTTTTTGAAAAATGATCACTTGTAAAGAATGAAGGTTTGGCTCGTGGCGACGGGCGGGGTCACTGCTGGAGTACTGAGGTAGAAAAAAAAAATCAATAAAAATACAGAATGGTACAAAGTGTTGAAGTAAATGGTGCAGAGATGGGGTTGCAAAAAGAGCGTCAACGTTACTTCACTTGTTTGGAGAACATGTAAAACACTGGAGCTTCTGGTGGTAACCCTGATGTGGAGCTACATTTAAGAGGGGGGAGAGGGGATGTGCATCATCAGCTTCAGGTTACTTCAGAGACGGCGAGCTCTGTGATTAATCAGCCTGCTCTGTTTGATTCATCTTCGTTTTTTTCCTGAAGCTGCTCGATGTTTCAAACCACATGAAGCACGTTTACAGAGTCAGTAACCGGCTCCCTGTATACGACTGTCACTCAGCTGTTTGTCTCGTAAAGGACTCTAGATTATTCTGAAGAAACTAAAAACTGACTCTGTTAGGGATGTCCCAAGGCGACTCATTTTGCTGACGATTTAACACAAAAATCTATATTTAGACGGGTTAATGGTGAACGAGATCTTCGAGTCGCAGTTGAATATGTGTCAGGAATAAACTGGGAACAGTATTTTTTTGAACATCGCTTCCATTAAATCAATAAATAAAAAGATACTGATGTGATTTCTGCTTTGGTCGGTACCGAGAAAGCGTGATCCCTTAAAGCAATGTTTCTCAACTGCTGGGTCGGGACCCAAGAGTGGGCCGTTTTCAGTGGGTCATGAATGTGTACTAGAGATAAAAAATAAAGGTGTCAAAAAGTCTACAAAGCACTTTTTTTTAACTTGTTTTGATTTGTTCAGTTTCTTGCCTCCATTACATGTTTTGTAACGTTTTTCATTAAATAAATCTGATTGGTTGTAAAATATCAGAAATTTGGGTCATGATTTCTCTCGGAGGAGTCGGTGGTGGGTCCTGAGGCTAGACGAGTCGAGAACCACTCGCGCCTTAAACCATGAAAAAGGCAAAACATGTCCATCACATCACTTCATTCTTAAGAGTGTTGTTGCACTTTGGAGCTCTTGTAATGTTGATATTACATTTCCTTCTACACTTTATTAACTGTTCTGCCCGACCTGTTGGTGTCTTTCAGGCGTTCAGTGTTTCCTCAGAGAGGAGAGAGTCTAAAATCATAACGTAACCGCCTACTACATACTACTATCAGTGCGGACTGCGTTCAACAGTAGTGTGTAGTCTGACTGCCAGTCCCGGCTGAGCTGGTTTCTGGTCTTGTAGTGCCGAAGTAAACATCAACCCAGCCACAGTGTAGAGTCCACTTTGAGTCTGAAAAAAAGCCAACAAGTGATTCGTTTAGAATTTCATTATTTTCAGGTTCTGCACTTTCACCTGTGAAGTCAAAAAATGGATTTTAGGTAACCAGTCTTGTCAACATTAATGTGTCATCTCAGGGAAACTTGTATGTTTTAATATCTGTATATTGTTCTGTGTATTTCTTCTCTCTTATGAAATGTGTGTGCATGACTGGTTGATTTGTATTGTACTGTTGTCATCATCTGCCCAGGGACAACAGATGGAAGTTAACTCGCTAGCTAAATCTGGTACAAAGCGTCTCTTCTCTTCTGAGACTAATGTTTTTGTTTGTACATTGTCCCTGATTCAAATAAACTAAACTCAACTAAACTAAAAAAGAGAATTGGTTTTAAATCTCTGAGCTGACGCTTTGCATTGTGGGAAACGGTACGTGAGAAAACTGGTTTGATGCATGTTGTGAATCTTTATTCTGAATCTGAACGACATCTGGGTGTTTTTGGTGTACTTCAGATCTCTAATTTGTTCACATACTGCACACTGCAAGTTTGACCAAATCAGTACACGTACTACTAGTATAGCAGGCGATTTCCAAAACAGCCAAAGTCTTTCTTTAGCTTTCATTCATGCTGACGGAAAAGTTGCACCAGAACAAACTTTTCTCTTGCAGTGAGGTTTTTTTTTTTGTTGCTGTGCAGCTAATCAGGAAGTCTGCTGAAAAAGCTTCCCTTGATTTTAATTAGCCTCCCATTTCATGCTGCCAGCAGGACATGTGTGAACACAGCATGTAAACCCTAAAGGTTAAAGGTCAGCAGTGGAGGCAAACTAAAGGAGAGTATAGAGTAACAAAAGAAATCATGGGATTAAAAGTCTTTTGTGTGTATTTTTAACTTTGCAACAACATTTCTTTCTGGACTTTTGTGTTTTTTGGGGGATAAAAGTTTCTGCAAACATTTTGTGTGATCTTCACTTCAAAAGGATGTTCAGAGTTTTAGGGTCCTTGTTTGTGAGTGTTTAAAGGTCTGGGGAATGTGTTCTGGCAATGAGGGTCTTCACAAGTACATAATTACAAACGTGCGTGTGTGCGTGTGTGCGTGTGTGTGTGTGGATGGGTTGTTAAGGTACAGTCACTGCTAATAAGCATGGCACACTTTCTTAACACACACACACACAGTAGGGGGTCTATCTGATTGGTTTCAGGTGTGTGTGTGTGTGTGTGTGTGTGTGTGTGTGTGTGTTTGTAGTGTGTGACCAAAGCCTGACACCTCTGTAACAAGCCTGAAGGGTGTGTGTGTGTGTGTGTGTGTGTGTGTTGTGTGTGTGTGTGTGTGTGTGTGTGTGTGTGTGTGACCTGGGTCAAAGCTGTAAACCTGCTCAAACACACCTCATGAGAGTCCACGTCTTTGTGTCGGGACTCGGAGAAAAGGATTCTGGGTAGCTCAGAGAAAGTGTCCATTTCCAGCTCGTCTCTCTCTCTTCTTGGTGTGTAACTTTGTCGTCCTTTGTGTTGAAGCTGCAGGGTTTAGGGTGGGGCTTTGAGAGGAGCTCTAGTTTCTCTGGATTACCTCCACAGCCTGACATCAGCTGGAGTTATGCATGTGTCTCATTTGGATAAAGTTATTGCATCAGATCAAATTAAAGTTAGAGGTGTGGTTAGAGGGGCCAGGTGTGTTAGCAGCAGGCTAACTTCATTTCATACTTTATTCTTTTTCTGTGCTAGGTCTAGTTTTGAACTCTCAAGTCTTCTTATGCTTCTGCTCTCTACCAAGTTGAGTTTTTATTTTAATGCGCTGTATAGCTGCTTTCACATTCATACAAACCTCCTGAAGTTTGAGCTGCATGTGTGAACGCTAATGGACAAAATCTTTACCCAGACCTTATCCGGAGTCTCTCCTGCCAGACCCCTAGTCATTTTCCTGCAGAAAGTCAGAGTCAGCTGATGTGAGAATAGGAGGATATAACCAGGAGAATTCACCTTGAGCTAGTGGGAGGGGGTGGTGATGTTTATTCCCCGCGATGGGTGCACGACACAGACTGTATGCACATGACGGAGGCCAAATCCCTGCATGTAATTAAACTGCTGCATTATGTTTTCTTGGGGTGTGACGATACACTGACTCAGCTCTTGAGCTGATACGCGATAGAATACTTGGGTGACAAAAAATGTGACTGGGAAAAAAAAGTCTTTATAAGATGGAAAGTCACAAAATGCTAAAGAAATCTGGCGCATTTTGAAACGTTCTGATCAGTAATCATCTTGAGTGAACGAGGAGAGTGATTGTCCTGCAGCAGACAAAGTCATGTGTCTGCATGTTACTCACAGCTGCAGCCGTGGTCGACGGAGGTTTTTCCAATGAAACACAGTCGAAGGCGCTTTATTTTGTTCATGCACAATGCTGATGTTCTTGTAGGCTGTCAATTCAATTTGATTCAAAAGCTTAATGAGACAGTCCTGTTTGTTGGATTTCAAAGATGTGACCTGACTCAGGATGTATATCGTTACCTAACCGGACTCATGGAGACTCAATAGCAGCTGAAACATGATGATGAGTTTCGGCCTTTGAAAAATGATGAACCAGCTCCTTATGGATCCAGGTTTTGATCCCGATCCCTAAACACAACTAAGTAAACAATGATAATGGTCGTCTTTGGTCCTTACTTAAAGATGTCAAATATTGATTACTCATGTGTCTCAACAAGAATGATAACCCACATGTGATCTGAAGGATTTCAAGTCACCATAAAAGATTTAAACCGTGTGGTTCATCATGAATGAGACTTGTTGAATTCTTATCTAAACGGTGTGTGTGTGTGTTTTCTCTCCTGTCAGGTGCAGTCTGGTGCAGATGGAGGTCGCAGGTTCGCCGTCACCCTCCGGGCTGACAGTGAGTTTCTCCTTGTTTCTGTAAACTCAGTCATTACCTTTGTTTCATCCTGACTCCTGTAAGAACCAGGATTTCAACAGGATCTGTAAACACACAGGGGGCTGGGATTTATTTATTTGGCAGAGTCCTATTTGGCAACCAGGAGATCCTAATTGAGATGAAGAGAGTCCTGGTTAAGAGGGGCAGCAGCACATAAAACACAGAACTAATACAAACACAGGTCAGCATATCCTGAGTCACCGAGCAGAAAAGTAATCAGTCAAATCATCTTCATCCTGAAGCATCTTCCTCCAACGACTTCAATCTACTTAAAAAAAGATTTAAAGGGACCAGCCCATCAGTCACAGATCGTCCTGCAGGAGATTACAGCGTACCTGAAACTCCTTAACCCTGTTTCAAGACGCTCTTTGGGAACAGATAACAAAAATAAGTTTTGTGACTGGGTTGCAGAGAGATGACTTTGGATTCTAGCAGTTTTCACATGAAGACAATTATGAATATGAGGGAAGCAGATTAAGTAAAGCTTTAAAAATAAAAACGTGCAGGTGTCGCTGTTAGTTTTCATATCTCACTTTAAAGTTTGACTCAATCACACAATTTTATCAAAGTCTCAAATCAGATTCTATTTTCTGTCAGCAAGCAGGAACATT